>NC_060273.1:31170328-31191909 GCF_021613505.1 Equus quagga | reverse complement strand
GAACAAAGAGGCGGCGGGCGCGGGCGGCCGAGCGGAGCCGAGCGCAGTCGAGCCGCGCCGAGCCGGGCCGAGCCGGGCCGGGCCGGGCCCAGGAGCGCGCGGGCGATGCGGGTGGCCAGGCCGGGGTCGGCCGACCCCTGAACCTCGCGCCCCGGGCCAGCGAGGGAGCCCCGCGCGGCCACGCGCCCCAGCGGCCGGCCCGCCATGGCCGGGGTCAGCTACGCGGCGCCCTGGTGGGTGAACCTCCTGCACCGGCTGCCGCACTTCGACCTGCACTGGGAGACCACCAGCAGTCAGTTCCGGCCCGAGGACACCGACTACCAGCAGGTGACGCGCACCCCCGGCTCGGGGGTCAGGGCCCCGGGTCACGGCCCGTCCATCCCGGGGGGGCCCGGCCCCCTCCTCTCGAAGGTCCCCATCCGCCATCGGGGCTCACGGCTCCCTCCTTCTCGTGGGTCGCAGGCCCCTTTCTTCTCGAGGGTCTCCTCCTGGGTCGCGGGTCTCTCCTCTTCGAGACTCTCAGAAGCCCCCCATCCCCCATCGAGGGTCCGCGGCCCTCCTGCAGACTCGAGCCTTCTTGTCTGGTGTCAGTAAGGCCTTCCTTTCTGGGGGTACGTGGAGCTGCCTCCTTCCCCTCCGTGGAGCCCTCTCTACCAGCTGTCAACTCCTGCCCAGGCCCCTGTCCATCACCTGGCCAGAGCCCCCCCACCTCCCAGAGGACCCCAGGGTGCTGAGAGCAAGCTGATGCTGGACAGTGCAGAGGGTGCACCCGGCCCCTCACCCCCAGCGGGGGATCCCACTCACTGCCAGGCTTTTGGTGGGCAAGTGGCCTAGGCAGATGCCAGCCCTCCTGGGCGGGTAATGACCCCCTGCCAGGCGGCCAGGCAGTGGCATGTACACACAGTGCTGTGTGCACTGTGGTGACACCTGGCCTGCCCGGAGACCCAGCTGCCAGTAGCCCCCGAGGGAGGGAGGCCTGGCCACGGGGACGCCAGGTGGGCCTCAGTCTGGAAGGCTGGAAGGGAGCTGGGCCTGGGCAGAGTTGGGGGGAGGGGCCTTTTGCAGCCCTCTCCCCAAGTGATCAGGCTTTCCCTCTGGAGCCCTGGGCTGGGGTCATGCCGAGCCCCAGTGCCACCCCCATCACCGCCGAGCCACTGCCATTCGAGTTCAGGTCAGGGGACTGGGCTGTGGGTGTTTCCTTCCTGCCTGGGGATCTGGATTCCAGAAGCCCATGCTTGGTCACCCGGAACACCTCTGGTTTTCTCTCCATTGATCCCTGCAGAGCCCCTGGGTGGGGTGGGAACAGCTGTGCTTGTCAAGATGGCCTGGGAAATCCGGTATTCTGTGGCCCATGCCACACCTCGCCTATTCAGAACTCTGTCCTCTGTGGCCTTCCTGACCCAGAGGAGGAGAACCGTGAGCAGAGGGTGAGGGCCCCGTGGGTGCCCTGGCTCTGCAGGGGAGCCCGCCGCTCCCGGCCTCAGTGCTCACCTGGTGCCCGCTCCCCAGCCCCACTGATCTGTGTCTAAGCAGGTTAGAAAAGGGGCAAGGGATTGGCCCGGGCACGCCCGGAGACAGCAGGATTTTTATAAAACTTATAGCACCCACATTCTGGAAGCCCAGTTCTAGGGGCTGACCGGTGTGCAGGCAACAGCTCTGTGTGCTCCCCAGGAACTTCACGTGTGCTGGCTCTCCTGCCTGTCCCCAGGGGCTCCGCTTCGGCAGGCCAGGAGGCTGTGCCGTACATTAGGAAGTCCTCTGCTACTTGTCACTTCCCAAGCTCCAGGGCAGCCCCTGGGGCCCCCGGGGTGTCTGTGACCCCCACAGAGCTTTGCTCCTGACCTGTGGGCTGCCACCTGCCCATGCTGCCCACCCACGGTCAGCCTGGCTGCCCTCCCTCTGGAGCGCCCAGCCTTGCATGTACCCTCAGCTGGGAGTCCAGGATGCGTGGTGGCTGGTGATCGAGGTGCCGATACCTGAAGCCTGTGGAGGCCCCCTCCGCTCACCCGGCCTCCTGAGGCGCCCTTTGGCCCTGCGAGGACCCTTGTTTCTGCCCCGGGCCTCTGTTCCCTCCCTGTGGGAACAGAGTGCTGTGGGAGCTCTCTGACTCACTCTCTCTCCTGCCTCCTCTCCGAGGAGCAGAATTAGCCACTGAATAATTCACAGTGTGGAAACCAGCCCGTCTCCATCCCCCGCCGCCTCCGCTCCTGCACGGGGGGCTGTGGAGTGAGCCAGACCTGGGCGTGCGTCCTGCCTCTGCCCTTCTGTGCTGGTGCTTTTGGGCAAGCGCTTGACCTCTCTGAGCCTTCCTTGCCTCGTGCTGATATCTGGGGTGGCATGCCTTCTTGGCAGGGTGGAGGTGGGGATGCGAGGGCCCCGTGCTCCTGCTCTGTGTTGGGCGTGAAGCACATGGAGCTCCCTTTCTGGGTGAGTGGGCAATGGGTCAGTGTGAACCGTGGCCCAGGGCCCCTTTCTGCCTCCCCTGGTAGAGCGTTCCTAGCTGTGGGGAGGCAGCTGCCCTGTCCCCCTCGTGGGTGGTGGACCCCTCCTCCTCCTGACCCAGGGCACCCCTTTGGCCTGGGAGCCCATCTCTATCCAGCCCCCAGCTCAGCTTGGGGGGTCTGGCAGTCCCCTCCCCCATGTTCTGTCCTCTGGGCCGGGCAGGGGACAGGCGGGCCCCGGGGCGGGAGCTGGGTGCTGTGGCGGAGGGAGACCAGCCTTCATCCTGCTTCACTGTTTCCTGCCCTCGCCATCCACTGTTGGGAGCCCTGGTGAAACCCACTGGAAAACCCCGTGGGTCAGGCCCTGTTTCGGGGTGTGGTGTGGGCTGCGTGTCACTAACCCCTTCTCACACGAGCCTGGGAGGTGAGGACAGTGTCTCCGTGGCACAGATTTGCACACTGAGGCTCGGAGAGGAGACTGGCTCAGAATCACGTAGCGAGGAGGTGGTGGGGCCAGATCCTGGCCCGGGGAGTCAGCCCTGGGCGCCGCAGGGCCGGCCCCCTGCGGGAACTGTGAGCACAGGGGTCAGGAGCCAAAGGGGGCTGGTCTGATGACTCCCAGGGCCCCGGCTGGCCCTGCGCTGGGGGCCTGGAGCCTCCACTGGAGCAGGGGGCCGATTTGACATCCAGAGGTGCTCGATTTCTCCTGGGCTCAGGGCTCAGGCTCCCTCCTGGAGAGAAGGGGCTCCCGGCCGTCACATGCGTCTCCTGGGGGCCCACGGCGGGTGCCGAATGGACAGACCGCGGGAGGGGCTGCTGTGGGTCCTGCGGGGCTCCCCGAGCACAGCGCAGCTGAGTGGGGGGCTTGTGTTTTGAGGGGAGGGGGTGCAGGCCCAGGGGAGGGCAGGCTCTGGTGGTCACACGGCCGAGCTGGCAGGCTGGGCCCGGTGTCTGGGGACCTGATGTGACTAAGGCCGGTCTGTGCTCCGTGGTGACGTGGGGCCTGTCCCGGCTGCAGGCAGGTCCCGCAGCCTTCGGGCTGGAGAGTGGGTACCCGGGAGAGGAGTGCCAGGCCTGGGCCCCAGCTCTGTGGGCCTTAGGTGGGTCCATCCTCCCCTCTGGGCTCCACGTGGCGGAGCTGCCTCATTTATGCCTGCCGGCCCTTCACGGCTCCCCCTCCCCAGCCTCCCCACACCCCAGGTGTCCTCAGGCAGAGGTCACACCCACTCTGTGCCCTCAGTCTCTCTCATTCTTGCTCACTGTCTCCACCAGTGTCAGGGGGCTAGAAGCTACACGTTGGTGGTGGAGAGCAGTTAACGGCTGTGTGGCGGGGTCGGGACAGGGCCTGCAGGAGCCCAGTGGTCAGGGAAGGCTTCCTGGAGGAGGTAGCACCTGGGCTGCCATCTAGGCCATGTATGCCAGGAGGGCAGGGACTCGCCTGGAGCCTGGCATGTGCTGGGCACACCATCCCACTTCCCAGGTCAGATGGTAGCCCTCCCCTCCGGTTTGCCCAGTGTTTGGGGCCCCTTTCCCGTTACAGCCCTGAGTGCTTGATGTTTCCATCCAGATCCTAAAGATAAGACTGAGGTAGCTGTGCAGAGACCTTTGGTAAGAGGGTTCCAGGTAGAGGGAACAGCATGTGCAAAGGCCCTGAGGCAGAGAGAAGCCTGAGTCTTGGCCCGGAATAAGGGAGTCCCTCTGGTCTGAATGTGCTGCTGCGGGAGGTGGTGAGTGCTCCAGCCCAGACTGGGTGGCCACTCAGGGGATTTGAACTCTGGGTCGGGTGGCCCTCAGGGGCCACTGTTCTCCTGGGAGAGACCACAGCACCTTGGTTTAATGCTGCGACTCAATCAAGGTCAACTGTGTGCTGACTGCAGGCTGGTGGCACAGCAGCCACATCCTGTGGGTGGCGCTGGCCCTGTTGTCATCCTCCCCACTAACCAGAAAGAAATTTGGTCTGGTTAAAAACAGCGTTTATCACCTCTCTTCTAGTTTACAAAAGTAATACACTTTCACGGAACATTTAGAAAACAGGAAGGAGCATGAAGACAAAAAAAAGTCCCTCCAGCTGGAGTTTGTCCCTGCCCTTACACATCGGGGGCAGGCATCACGTCAAGCTGGAGGCACACCTGGGGCTCTTTGACACCTGCCGGTAGCCGTCATGTGTGTGGGACCCTGTCCATGGTCCTTGGTTCCTGATGCTTGCTAGCGGCCCACAGTACCAGTCAGGATGCTGAGGCTGCAAGTGACAGAGACATACCGAATGTGACAGCGCCCCGGGGAGCTGGGTGGAAGCTTCTAGAGTCCCCTCTGCCTGGACAGCAGCTGACAAGCTGGACTTTGGGGGTGCAGGGCCCAGGCATCGGTGGGTGTCCGGACAGGGAGCCCCGGCTGGGCCTGACTGACCCTGGCTGCTTCCCTCTTGGCCAGTGTCAAAGTCCCAGGTGAGATTCCGACTGGCCACGCAAGGGTCACGGGCCTGCCTTTGGCCAGGGGAGGACCAGGCCGTTGGTTGCCTTGACCACCAAGTCTGCACCTGCTGGGGGTGGGTGTTGGGGTCAAACTCGACCTGTCCTCCTCCCGTATTGGGTGCAGAGTCTGTGTCACCAGGCCCTGCTGAGGGCCTTCAGGGGCACCTGGTTTTCGAGTGTCTGAGGATGCAGTGACAGGCTCTCTCCCCAGCACCGTACTGCTTTGCCTAGGGCCATGTGGGGAAGGGACGTCAGCTGGTTGGGCCCCGGCCAGGGGCTCTTGGTCAGGCTCTGGGCCGGCTGCTCTGTGGCTCTGACCCCAGGCCACGGCCGCTCTGCTGACGAGGCTCCTGGTCTGTTTCGTAAGCGTTTTTCTGGGGAGCCGCACAGTGGGCTTGGGGGGTGGATGCCACCACCCCTGCGGAAGTGAAACGGAAGCCACCGGCTGGCCCTTGTCCGTGGGCCGCAAGATGTGGGCAGGCTCCTGCTCTGGCCCCGCCCCCTCCCTCCCCGTGGACACAGGAGTTTCCAAGTCTGGGGGAGAGGCTTCCTGGGTCCCCCCAGCAGGTGCTGGTTCAGGGGAGCTCAGCAGGTGTTGGAACACCCCCCTGCTCCCCCGCTGCTCTGCTGGGTCCTCGGCTGAAGAAAAGGAACTGAATCTGCAGCCCAGGGGCTGGGTCACAGATACGAGAAGTGCCCCATGTGGCCCCCCCAGGATGGGGGCACGTGACAGAGGGCGGGCAGTGGCAGGATCCGTGCCTCCCTCCTGGGGTCTGCAGGGAGCCTGGCCGGGTTGCACATGTGGCCCTCAGGTGGCTCTCAGGGGCTCCCTGTGGTCCTGGGGAGGGTGAGGACCCAGCCCCACAGATGGCCATTGGTGCTCCGTGTGGCCAGGCCCTGAGGGCACACATTGGGCGCTGTGTCGCCCAGAGCAGGGCGCCACTCTTGCTGCCAGAGTCAGGGGCACTTTCCAGAGGACGCCCCCGAGCTAAGGTCCTGAGTGCCTGGGCCTGCCCTGAGCCCCTGCCAGACGCGGGATGGCAGATGCCCCCAGGATTGGGTCTGCTGCCTGCCCAGCAGGCCTCCCGAGGGGTTCCTGGCACGGTGCACGTCTGCTGGGGCAGTGGGTGGCCCTGGCACTGTGGACGGGGCTGTGAGGGCTGTGGTGGGTCTGGGTCAAGGCCAGGCCTCCAGCCCAGTGCCCGGGGCAGGAAGGGGGCTGCACTTGGTGCCAGCTGGCCATGAGGCCACTCTTGTTCTTGTCCAGAGCCAGGGGAAGGTGCCTGGGTGTGGGATGTGCCCTCAGGGAGCAGGGCCAGGTGGGAATAGAGCAGCTTCATGGGCCAGGTCAGGAGGAACCAAGGCGTGCTGGGGTCTGTGGGGGGCTGTGGGACGAGGCGTGCAGGGTCAGCAGGGGGTTGGGGGCTGCAGGACAAGGCGTGTGAGGTCAGCAGGGAGCTGGGGGCTGCAGGACAAGGCGTGCAGCGTCTGCAGAGAGCTGGGGGCTGCGTGGCCCCTTGGGAGCCTCCCTTCCCATGGCCCCTGCACAGGCCTGGGCCCCTGTGAGTGCAGGTGGCTTATGCACACAGGCCACCCTCAGCCCTCAGTTGGCATGCCCCCCGAGGAGGCTGGCTGAGGCTGGGGTCCCCACAGGAGGGGCGGGTGGGATCTGGGGTGGGTGTGCCCGGCGAGCCGTTTGCTGCCCCCAGACTACCCCTGGCTGAGGTTGGCCTGTGTCGGCCAAGGGTCTGGGGGGAGGCCGGGCCTCTGCCTCGTGGGCCCCTGTGCGGTGACTCCTGGTGGGCAGGGCAGCGCGGCACTCTGAGGACACGGGGGCTGGTCTGTGCCGCGCGGTGGCCTGGACTCGGCGTGGGGGGGGAGCTGGGACGGAGAGGGGCCCCCGGGCTCCAGCGCGGCCGGCGGCTGCTGGCTGTGCTTTCTCCCAGCACAACCACGAGCTCACCGTCATGGAATTCGCGAAACCCAAGCCCGCTCCGTGGAAAATCTGTGTTTAATTTCTGGCCGGCATCTGGGGGCCGCAGCGGAGCATGCAGGAGGGGCGGCCGTGCAGCCAGCCCGGCGCCCTCCGCCTGCCCGGGAGGGTCGGGTCTCTCGCGGAGCTTCCTTGGGAGCCCTGTGCCCGCGCAGCCCCCGCTGGAGGTGGTGGAGGGCCCCCATCTGTCCTGGCCCTGTTGCCTGGAGCCCTCACTGCCGCCTGCACTGCAGGCTCCCGCCTGGCCCCGCCGATCTCAGCTGCCAGCGGCCCCTCAGGACGCAGCTTTGCAGCCTGGACCTTGTGCCGGGCCTGTGCTCACGCCGTCCCCTCTGGGAACCCTTGCTCCACCTCTCAGGGTGCCCTGCTGGCACCAGCTCACTCTGCGATGGCAGCTCAGGGGACCCTCCTGAAGCTCCTGCACCCCCGGGTCCTCTGCCGGGCTCCCACAGCCTCTTCACCCTTTGCTCCTGGCTGAGCTGCCCCTCAGGGACTGCTGTGGCCAGGAGGGGCGGGGCCCAGCCGAGGTGGGGCCATGGCTTCCCCGAGGCTCCCACTGTGCAGGCCCGTGGGCCTCACCGGGCCCTCTCACACCTCGGTAGTGGTGGGACCTCAGGCTGTGGTCACGCTGGCCTGGGCTGGGATCCTGGCTGCACCCCCCCGGCCGTGTGACCTTGAGGAAGTCCCCTGACCTCTTGGACCCCCCTTGACCTCTTGGAGCCTACCAGAGTTAGCCCTGGCTGGCAGGTCCCCAAGTCTCCCCAGCCCACGGAGAGCCGGCGCCCGGGGGCACGTGGCTCCCCTCAGCTGGGCTGGCTGAGGAGGCACACTGCTGTGGCCGGGACGTGGCCTCTGGGGCTGGGTCGAGGGGCAGCCCTAGGCCCACACTTCCCATCAGAGCAGAGCCCCTGTGAGGGTCTTGGTGGGACAGGGGCTCCCCTGCCTGGTGTGGGCTGTGGTGGCCTGCAGAGGGCTGAGTGTTCGGGCAGCTCTCAGGGTCCATTGCTGAGGGCGCAGAGGCTGCTCTCCCAGCAGGCGGTTAGGGGGTTGTGTTCAGCGGGCCGTTCGTCTGTGGTGCCGGTGTGTGTTCTGAGTGTGGCACGCTCTCCTGCAGCTTCCATGCCAGGTGCTGCCAGGGGCTTTGGGGACACCCAGCTGGTGGCACATGGACGTGCTGCCCTGGGTCATGCGTGGCCCTCCCAGCCTGGTGGCCTGGGGCCTCTCCGTGTGGCCTGTGCTGGTGCCGAGCCTGGTGTTCTGCATGGGGGCGTGCGCGTGCCTGTGGCTGACAGGCCGTGTCCAGGCCGGGCCGGAGGAGTAGAGCCGGCAGGAGCAGGGTAGCGGTGGGGCATGGAAGGGACCGGCTCGCAGCCTCCTGCTCTCACGCTGTGGTCTCCCGTCTGTGGGACGTGCTGAGCCTCCCACTGCAAAGCTTCAGTAAGATTTGGTGGCACACAGTGGCCCCTCTCCTCCAAGGGCTGGCTTGGGGCCCCCTTGCAGCCAGACTGCCAACAAGCTTGGGGCTGAGCCAGGGATCCCCCTACCCTGCAGGGCCGGCCACCTGTGCAGGGAGCCAGCCTAGGCTCACACGGCGGACAGCTGCTGCCCTGGGCCCCTGCCTGCCCCCTGTCCTCCACCAGGGCAGGGAGGACCTGCTGGGGCCAGGCTCCTGTTGGGTCCCCCGACAGGCCTCAGACCTGGGCCTGGGCCTGACTTGGGCCAGGGTGAGGCTTCAGACCCTGAACTCTGGCTCACTGATGTTTCCAGAGTGGGTGGGGGCTGTGGGGGCGTCAGGGTTCCGGGGAGAGTGTGTGGGCCCCGGGCAGGGCGGGGCATCCTCAGTGGATACACAACGGCAGGGGCTGCAGGGGCCTTCAGGAGGTGGGGGCCATCAGGAGGGCCACGCGGCCACCCCAAGCGCTCGCTGCTTGTGCCCTCCAGCGTCCTGGTGCTTCAGGTGGCGGACAGCCAGCACTGTGGCCGGCGGTTGGGATATGGACTGAGCGTCTCGCCTCGCTGACCGCGTGCTGACATCACCTCCCTCAGTGGTGGAAAATTCCATTTGGTCAGAGCCCAGATGCTGATCAGACATTTCCCATTCTCTTTGTGAATGGGCCCGGGAGAAGCAGAGGGAACGCCAGCCTGTGGACGGGAGGCGGGGCTGCTACGGGAAATGCCAGCAGAAGGTTGTTCTCTGGGAATCTGGCCTCGGGAGACGGGGCAGAGGCCATGCTGGGCCTGGGTAGGAGGAAGCAGCTGCCGGTGCTGGGCTCCCCGATGCCTGGCTCATGCGCCCTGCCGAGGACAGGCCCTGCTTGTTTGTGGGCAGGCTGGGACCCTGGGCTCCAGGTGCCGCCCTCCCCTAAGTCCCAGAGCCCTGTTGTGTAAACCAGAGGGTCCTGTCCCCTTCCCATGGGGGCCGAGCGAGGCTCTCCTTGTCCCGGCCCCACAGTCTGCCTTTTGGGGCCGTGCTGGGGAGCCACCCAGTGGGATCACTGTTTAAGGCCAGCCCTGTCTGGGAGGAAGCCATCCTGCCAGAGGGAAGGCTGCCCCAGTCGCTTGGAGCTTTTGGTGGGGAGCAGGGAGCTCCCGTGTTCCTGAGCGCCCATGGTGCACCAGGCCTCAGAGCCGAGGGGCACCGGCCCTGCAGATCGCTGAGCGTGGGGAGGCCTTTCCAGTCCCCGCTGGGGGAGGTGTGGGTGACAGACCCAGCGCAGAGTCAGGAGGGCTTCCTGGAGCGGGGCAGACAGACCTGGAAGAGCCAGGCAGACAGTCCTGGAAGGGCGGGGCGGGACCTCGGTTGCCTGCACGCCTGGCTTCTGTGTGCGGGGCTTTGGGGGTCTTGCGGGGACACCTAGGCCTCTGCCTGTCACTGCCTCCGGGGAAGCCTCTGGACTTACCTCTCCCGCCCTTGGGTACCCCTCTCTGAGCTCCAGGACACTTCTCACCCTTAGGGGCCTGGCCCTGGGGTTCCTTGGGCATTGGTCCCACCCTTGGCTCCCCCTTGACTTGGCTCCGTGAGGCAGGGATGGGACGGGAGTGGCCTCCTCGCCCTGGGCAGGAGGCTGTGTCTGCGTGTGAGGCTGCCTCTGGCCGGCCTTGCCCCCTCCCAGCCTCCAGCAAGTGGCCAGTGCGCAGGTGCTTGACCCCCCCCCCCCCACCTGCCGGCAGCCACCAGGAGCTTCCAGCCACCAGCAGCTGTTGCTGCTGCAGCTGAGGGGCTCTTGGGGCAACACCTTCCCATGCGTGTGAGTGTGAATGTGTGGGTGTGAACGTGTGTGAATGTATGGGTGTGAACGTGTGTGCATGTATGGGTGTAGATGTGCATGTGTGAATGTATGGGTGTGAACGTGTGTGCATGTATGGGTGTGAACGTGTGTGCGTGTATGGGTGTGAACGTGTGTGAGTGTATGGGTGTGAACGTGTGTGTATGTGTGGGTGTGAACGTGTGTGCATGTGTGGGTGTGAACGTGTGTGAATGTATGGGTGTAGATGTGCATGTGTGAATATGTGGCCATTCGTGTGCGTGTGTGGACGTGTGTGTGGGTGTGAATGTGTTTGTGAACGTATGTGTGGCATGCCTCTGTGGGTGTGAACGTGCACGTGTGTGGACGTGTGCGTGGGTGTGAATGTGTGTGTGGGCATGAACGTACGTGCATGCGTGGGCCTGAGCGTGCGTGGCAGTGAGTGTGTGCACGTGTGGGCATTAAAGTGCACATGTTAGTGTGGCCATGCAGACACTCACCTTGTCTGTGAGCGCCCTGGGCTCCCTCCCTTCTGGCAGCCAAGGAGCCCACTCTGTGTCCCCAGCCCACCCGGCTGCGTGGAGGCAGAGCTGGCCCTGGGAGCAGCACCCCGCAGGGCACTGACTCCCTGGGGGCTCCCACGGCGGCGCTGGTCTAAGCCTTTACCCGTCTTACCTCGTTTAACCCTCACGGTGACCCTCCTGGGAGAGAGGCGTTGCTGTCTCCGTTGTGCACGTGGGGAACCTGAGGCACAGAGGCTAAAGTCATTGTCTCAAGGTCCCTTCTAGACCCAGGCAGCAGCATTTGAACTGTGGCACTCTGTTCCCGGCAAGCCAGTGTGCCCCCTTGGCCTTTGGTTTCTGGGGTGGCTGCGGGGGCACAGGTGGTTCTCGTCTTCGGGTGGTGAGACCCAGGGTGTCCCTCCCCTTGATTTCAGCTCCTGGGGGACGGGGCACCAGCAGGGACTGTGCGACAGCACTGTAAACCGAGAGGGGCCCAAATCAGCCCTCCTCGCTCGGGGGCCCTTCTCCCGTGTGACAGCTGGGGAGAGGACTCGGGCAAGCAGCAGGGCCTGGCCGGGAGCCACAGAGACCCACGTGGCTGAGCTGGGCTTGGACCAGGGCCCTCCCACGCCTGCAGAAGGAGCTACTAGCAGGTTTCTGGTTTTGTGTTTTAATTATAAAGGTAGTACGTGTTCATGGTTTAAAAAAGAAAGAAAGAAAACCAAAAAAACCTCAACGACAAACCAAACCAAATCAAAGCTGTAGAAGATCCGAGTGCGCCTCCCGCCCTCCCCACTTCCCTGGGGCTGAGTGTGGCCGGTGGTTAAACACCCCCGGCCTCTCCCGGGGCCCTCTTCCCTGACCGCCCCCTGGACGAGGACGTGCCCGCTCGGGGCGCCGGGGCTCTGTGCAAACTCAGGCTCGCCCAGCGCCCCCGCCTCTTCTGCGTTTTCTGTTGTTCACCGCCTGTCTCACGTCCTGCGGGCGGCACCCCCTGCCCCCTCCCCCAGCCCCGCAGCTCGGATGCCAAGGCCTGGAGCAATGGCACCTGACCCGGTTCCCAGAGGAGTGGAGAGCCCGGCGGTGCAGCCTCCCCGCCCCGCCCCGGCTCCAGCCCCGCCCCCTCTAGCCCCAGCCTGGCCCCTTCCCCCCCACCCCCAGCTTCGCCCCAGGTTCTGGGATCTCGTCGGGCCAGTGATGCTTATCTTGACTCAGTTTTCTCATCTGGCAAATGGGAGTGGGTGGTCCTGACGCCACCGAGGCGGTGATGTGGGCCTGCGGGCTCTTTGATGACTCTTGTGAGGGCCGGGCTCACTCCCCACCAGGCTGAGCTCCAGCCTTGTGCCAGGCTCGGGGCGGGGGGAGAGGGGGGCTTTGGGGGCCCCGCTTGGGTGCCTCTTTGGGTTCCGTCTGTCCGGTGCCCTGATCTCCAGCTTCCTCACTCCGGGAAGGATTTCCTTGAGAGGACGTGTGTAGATACATTTATTTAAGTATCAGACCCAGCCAGCTGTGTTCTAGACATGGGGTTGGGACCCAAAC
Source organism: Equus quagga (assembly GCF_021613505.1). NCBI lineage: Eukaryota > Metazoa > Chordata > Mammalia > Perissodactyla > Equidae > Equus > Equus quagga. The sequence continues at coordinate 31,179,717 of NC_060273.1, read as the reverse complement.
AGGACAAAGAGGTGGGCCCTGCTCTCCAGGGTTGTTTCCCACAGGGAGTGGGGGTCGGGGAGGGGGATCAGGAGGTGGCATGGGGTGGGGTGGTGTGGGGTGCTGGCTAGTCCAGCCAAGGGCCCCTGGAGGCCTCTGAGAGCAGAGGGCAGCCTCCAGCGGGGGCTGGCAGCTCAGGGCAGATGGGGCTGCTCGACGTGGCCCGCAGCGCCGTGGGAACGAGGGCGCGCAGGGTTTGGAGGGGGGCCCATTCCAGGTGGAGGCGTCTAGGTAGGGGTGTGGTGTAGTCTGATTGAGGGTCTGGGAGGGTCTCTCAGGAAGGAGCCTGCGGGCAGGGCAGAATAGAGGCAAGCAGGGGTGACAGGACCTGGTGACTGACTGGGGGCTGGAGGATGGCAAAGGTGCCCTGGGGACAGAGGGTGGCCTGGGTTATGGGAGTACAGATGTCCCTTGTGAGCCGTGGCCCTGGCAGCAGTGGTCTTTTCTGCTCTTTGCCTCTGACCTAGAAGGAAGGCAGGGCCTGTGGCATCTCTGGTCGGGGTCCAGCCTGTGCATGTGAGGGCACATCTAGGGGACACACAGACCATGCTGTTCCAGGCACCCCAATATTCACTGTCACCGGTGCAGGGCGGGTGGGATGGGGAGAACGTGGTGCTGGATGCCAGGCCCCTTAAGGTGAGCGCCCCCCGTGACTGGCCTTGGCCTTCTGGCAGGCCTTTGACTCCTGCCTGGAGACCCCCCACGGCAGCCTCTCCCATCTCCCCATGTGCCTTGGGCAAGGTCCCCTCTGGGCCTTGGCGTCGCCTCTGTGACATGAGTGCCCTGGGACCTCGAGGGAGCCTTGTGCTGACGAGGTGGCTCTGGTGCCAGCCCCCTGGGCCTGCTCCCCTCCCATCCCCAGCTGGTGGTCAGCGCCCAGCAGGCCCAACTGCCAGTGCAGGGGGTGGGCGGCTGGACCCAGCCTGAAGGAGGGAGTGGAGGGTGGTGGCCCCCAACACCCTCTGCACCCAGATTGCTTGTTCCTGGGCAGCACAGGGCAGCCAGCCAGGCCAGGGCTGTGGCCTGTGACTCCAGCCTCTTGGTGGTGTCCTGGCCTTCCCCAAGAGGGGGCCCCCACCCTGTGCCTCGTGAAGCGGGCAGAGGCCCAGTCTCCAAACAGCACCTCAGCCCCGGGGTGGCTTTGGACCGTGGCTGTAGGGCTGGCCCTGGTCGGTGCCTCCCTGGTCAGGTGGAAGGTGGGAGAGCCCCACCTCAGGGATGGGGGTCAGCCAGGGATGGTGGGCCGGGCAGGAGGCCTTTGGGGCCAGCCGGCTATTGGGAAGGCAGGGAGTGCCATCCCCTGGGAGACAGCCTCTGGGTGCAGGGCTGCCATCCACTGGTCCCAGTGCCTCTGTGGCTGAGCCTCTTGTCCCAAGGGGGCCCGCAGGGGGCAGGTGGGCCTGGAATGTTCCACCCCCAGCGGCTCCCCAGGCTCAGGCCCCAGGGACAGCCATGTTGCAGAGTGTTCGGACGTGGGGAGGGAGGGTGTTTCCAGGTTCCCCTGAGGCCCAGGCTCTGCAGCAGTGCAACCGAGGGCAGCTGAGGGGTCCCCGTCATCACACCATGACTCCAACAGCCCCATGGGGTGGGCCCCTCCGAGTGTCAGACCTTCTGGGTGGTATTTACTTGTCCGCGCCATGAGGTGCACATGGTCAGGCCCAGCCTGCAGCCTGGGTCAGCCTCCACTCCCACCCCAACAAGGGACGGGTGCTGAGGTGCCCAGAGGGGCCATGATGTGGGCACGTGGGTCCTTCCTCTTCTCTGCAGCCAGTTTCTTGATCAGTGAAATGGGGTGAAGCACCAGACCAGGGGAGTGGGGCTGGCGCCTGTCCTGGGCTGTGTCCCTGTTTCCGTGCCTACCAGAGAGGGCTGAGCCCACAGCAGGTGTCACGGCTGGATCAAGGCAGCTGCTTCCCATGGGGGACGCCAGCCCCCATGACAGGAGGGTGCTGGGGGGGGTGGCACTTCCTCCTCCCCTGGTGCCTCCCCAGACGTGGTTGGAGAGCTCTGGGCCCTTCAGGCTACTCAGGGCTCGCTAGGACGGCCAGATCCAGAGCAGAGGATGGGGACGCCATGCTGACTGCCCCTCCCGAGGGCCCTGCTGTGTGTGGTCTTTCCCGAGACTGCCCACCTCTTCTGGGGAGGCCGCGTCACCCCCTTCTTACAAAGGAGAAAATTGGGGCTCAGGGAGACTAAGGGCCTTCCTCGGTCATGTGGCCATTCAGCAGCTGTGCTGGCCCTGCCCAGGGGCCCCTGCTCACCGTCTGGGTGTCTGTTCTCTGGCCAGCACCTCCTCACAGGGCCTGGTTGTGGACCTCTGTTCAAACATCCTGCCTTGGGCTCTGGGGCCCAGGAGGTGACAGGCTCCCATGGGGAAGGGCACAGGGCCTGGGAGGGGTTGGGAGAGGGGACCTGGCCCCCTTGGCTTCTCCAAGTGGGGCTTGGGTCAAGTCCTGGTGTCTGGTGCAGGGTTGAGGACGTGAGTCTGGGGTCTCAGGTCTGGGTGACCGCAGGTGTGTCACTCAGGTGTTGGGAGGCTCCGTCCCCAGGCTGGGGGAGGGTTCAGTGGGAATGTGTGCCTGGTCCCTTGGCCCGGGGTGCGGGTGAGATTCCCTGGTACTGGTGTTGCGAGAAGAGCCGAGGCGGGGCTCCACGTCTCCAGCGCCGATTCCCAACCGCCCTGCAGGCGCTGCTGCTGCTGGGGGCCGCCGCGCTGGCCTGCCTCGCCCTGGACCTCCTCTTCCTGCTCTTCTATTCCTTCTGGCTGTGCTGCCGGCGGCGCAAGAGCGAGGAGCACCTGGACGCCGACTGCTGCTGCACCGCCTGGTGCGTCATCATCGCCACGCTGGTCTGCAGGTGAGCGCGGGGCGGGGCCGGGGGCGGGGCCGAGGAGGAGGAAGGCGGGGCGGCGGGGAGGGGGGGGGCCGAGGGGGCGGGGCCGAGAAGGGGCGGGCCGGACTGCGCTGTCATGCCGTCCCCCTGTCCCAGCGCTGGCATCGCCGTGGGCTTCTATGGCAACGGGGAGACCAGTGACGGCATCCATCGGGCCACCTACTCGCTCCGCCATGCCAACCGCACGGTGGCAGGGGTCCAGGACCGCGTGAGTGGCCGTGTGATGGGAAGGGGGCTCGCTTCCTGCTTCTAAATCCCGTGTGTGTGCCTAATCGTGGGAGAAGGCCCGGGTCGGGCAACCAAGGGGTGGCATGTGCGGGGAGCGCGTCTGTGCCCCGGCTCACGCCGCCCTGGCCTGGCAGGTGTGGGACACGGCCACCGCTCTGAACCGCACAGCAGAGCCCAGCCTGCAGAGCCTGGAGCGGCAGCTGGCCACGCGGCCAGAGCCCCTGCGGGCGGTCCAGCGGCTGCAGGGTCTGCTCGAGATGCTGCTGGGCTACACAGCTGCCATCCCATTTTGGAGGAACACGGCTGTGTCGCTGGAGGCACTGGCTGAGCAGGTGGACCTCTACGACTGGTACAGGTGCGACCCCACCGGCCCCTTGCCCTTGGCTTAGGCTCACCCAGCACCCAGTGCCTGCGGTCTTATGGGGGGAAGGGAGGGGCCGGGCCTCCCTAGCCTCTTTGGCAGGAGTCCCCCATGGGGACGTCTTTTACAAGAGCAGACGCCAATCCCCACATTCCACAAATGCGGGTGGCTGCCCCTGCGGGCCCCGGGCTGTTTGCCCCAGCCCTGCCCAGCGCAGGTTCGAGATGCCTGGCCTGCCTCGGCACCCCTCCCTCCCGTCTCCTGTGTCTGGCCCACACCTGCTGTGTGTCCACAGGTGGCTGGGCTACTTGGGGCTGCTGCTGCTGGACGTCGCCATCTGCCTGCTGGTGCTGGTCGGCCTCATCCGCAGCTCCAAGGGCATCCTGGTCGGGTGAGTCTGTGGGTCCGCGGGGCTGAGGGACGGGGTGAGGCACCTGTCCTCGTCCGCCCCCATCTGCGGGCCCAGCCTCGGTCTGCCCAAGGGTGGGGCTTCCTGTGGCGAGGCCCTGCTCTCATGCTGCTCCCTCACCCTGGCCTTTCACTGCTGTAGTCAGTGTCCGGGCATGCCTGCCCAGTCACCCTGAGTTCCTGCTGGGCTCCCCCCTGAGTCTGCACGTTGTAGCCCAGAGACCTGAAGACCTGCCCAGGTCACTGCCCCCTCCGTCCTTGGCCAGAGGCGGGCTGGGCTCAAAGGCTGCCTCTGCGGCTTCCTCAGCCGTCCACTGAGGGGAGGTGGCTCAAGGTGCCTCCGTCTCCTTGTCTGAGAGACAGAGTGACCGCTCGTCTGTAGGGTGGCTGTGAGGTGTTGTCACGATCCTCACTGGACAGTTGAACTGCCATGTCCTGGCTCCTACCTGGGCCAAGCGCTGGGAGAGACCAGTGAGCATGCAGGCCCCCACCCACGTGGCACTCACAGGGGTGGCGTGCCTGTATCAGAGATGAGGGCGCCGGGGAGAAAGGAGAAACAGATGGGGGGACGGGCAGGTGGCAGGGCGGTCTGTAGCGTGCTGGCTCCACGAGGACACCTGAGGGGGAGGGGAGCTGGAGGGAGGCCCGAGGGAGCAGGGACACTTGGACACGTGAGGAGGGGCGCTCAATGGCCAGCGCGAGGACCTGCAGTGGGTGTGTGAGGGGCAGCGGGAGGCCCAAGTGGGTGGACCGAAGGCTGCAGGGAGGAGGGGAGTTTGGGCCTCCAGGGGGCCGGTGGTGTGGTCTGTGGCATCGCCCACAGGGTTTGAGCACAGGCAGGTGCGGGCTGGTCCAGTGACAGGCCCCACCGGCCGTGCTGTGGAGAGCAGGCTCGGGCCAGGCTGAAAGCCGAGACCAGGCATCCGCGGGGGAGAGGGGCCACAGTCGGGGGCTAGGAGGCCGCGTGGCCGGCCAGGCCAAGACCCACTCTCCGTGCCCCTACTCTGAGCCCTCTGAGCCCCCAGCCCGCCCCGGAGGGATTCCTCTGGGCCTGGCCTCGGGCCTTAGGCTAAGTCCAGCCCAGGGAGGAGCCGTAGCTCCTGGGTGGGGGGACCCCCAGGTGTGCCCTGGGACCTGGTCCTCTGGCCTGCAGCCTGGCAGGTGGTGTGGCCCCCACCCTCTGGCTGGGGGGCTGCTGATCTGCTTTCTCTGCCCCAAGGGTCTGCCTGCTGGGGGTCCTGGCCCTGGCCATCAGCTGGGGCTCGCTGGGCTTGGAGCTGGCTGTGTCTGTGGTGAGTGGTGGAAGGACTGGAGCCCCATCTCTGGGCCTCAGCGTGGGGGCGGGGGAGCAACTCCTCTCTCCCACCCTCCCCTGGGACACCGAGGTCCCGAGATGGGTGGGGGCCTATCCATGAGCACACAGCGAGTCAGTGCCCCCCAAATTCCTACTCCACCTTCCCGAGCTGAAAGCAGACCCTGGAGCCCAGGCTCTACCCTGAGAGCTGAGGGTTGGGGGCCTGGCTTGGTCACCCCTTTTCCTTGCCCACACCCACCCCAGGGCTCCAGCGACTTCTGTGTGGACCCTGACACCTACGTGACCAGGATGGTGGAGGAGCACTCGGTGCTGAGTGGAGGTGAGTCTGTGGCCACGTCTGAGCTGGTACTCCTGTGGCCAGGTTGGGGAGACCCCACTTAGTGAGGCTGAGGCTTCCCTGTCCTTGTGGGCCCTCGGTCTGGGGGAGGCAGGACCCACCCAGATAAGGAAGCCAGTGAGTTGACAGGAGCACCTTCTACCAGGGGAAGGCAGTGGGGGGAATGAGGACAGGCACTGTGTGAGGCCAGTGATGATGTAGGGGTGGGGGCAGGTGACAACGGTCTGCATCAGAGCAGGTGGCCTGCCAAAGAGGTTGCATTAAAATTGAGCCAGAGAAGGCTGTGCATCTTGTGCAAAGGCCCTGAGGCAGAGACGAACTTGATATGTTTGTGAGGCAGAAAATAGAGCTCTTGGGAAAGGCGAGGGTCAGGAGGCCAGCAGGGCCAGGTTGAGGTCAGGAATTTTGGTTTTATTCTAGGGGGGCCCGTTGGAGGGTGGGAAGCAGGAGAGAGATAGGGTCTGTGATTGAATTTCCTTTTCAAAGCTTCTTCGAGCTGCTGCAGCCATGAGGGGTGTCAAAAAGGGAGGCAGGGAGCCTGCTGCCTTCCTGCAGGCAGGAGATGGAGCCTTGAGCTCTGGAGCAAGAGCTGACGGGACTTCCCGAGAAGCTGGGCGTAGGGGAGAGAGGAATTGAGGACGCCAGTCTCTGGTCTGAGCAGCTGTTGTCACAGGCCATGGACTGAGTCGGGGCAGAGAGGTCTGGGGTTAGGGCTGGGTGTGGCACACGTTGGACATCCTGGAGGCAGGCCGGTGTGGGGCTCGGGGGCTCAGGATGCGGTCAGAGCTGGAGGGTGCTGAGCTCGGTGGTTTCCCCTGATGCGAGTACTGCATGCTCCCCGAGAGAGAGAGAGAGGGGCTCCCCGCCAGGGACGGGCCTGCTGAGTGGCCTAGAGATGCTGGCCGTCACAGGATCCAGCCTTTGCCCGAGAAAGACACTGGGAACGTGTGGGCTGGCTTTTAGTTTATTTAGTCGAAGGAACCGTTTCCACCGAAGCCCGAGGAGGCCCCCGGGTGGGGGCAGGCCTCTCTCTGGGGGCCAGCAGGGTTGGTGACAGCTGTCCTTGGCTTCGGTGCCATCAGCCTGGCCTCTCCAGGTCCTCGCTACCGAGGGCTCTTGGGTTCTCAGCCGGCATGAGCAGCCCCAGCCTCCCATGGTGCGAGCTCCTGCCTGTGGGCACAGGCTGCCCTTGAGGCCGTTGTGCTGGCTTCGTTCACAGGTGGCTAAAGCTCGGTGGGAGCCCAGACCCGAGGGGCCGCACGCTGTGTGGCACAGGGGGCTTCCCTGGGCTGCAGCCGGCCCTCATCCTGGGCTGGGCCCCATAGGGCCCCTGAGAAGGGAGGCACCTAGAGCTCTAAAGCCAGTGTTACTGTTCACGGGTAGGGCCCTGAGCCCCCAAGGGAGCATGGGGCGGGGAGGCAGTCAGGGTCCAAGGGTCCTCCGTCGGCTCCAGCTGGGCTCGAGTCTCCGCAGGTTTCCAGAACCAGAATTGTAAGGGAATCCCCATCTTTCAATAGTGGACACTGAATTGACACCTGTTTTAATGGGGATGAGGCAGACTGGCCACCTGCGTCCTGGGCCCTCTAGGCTGCGACCTCTGGGCTGCGTCCCCTCCTCTTTGGGGGGACTCTCTGGCCTAAGACCTGTTGTTCTGCCCAAGTGGCTCTTCCCTGGGGTCTTCTGACTCCCTGCCCACCCCCAGTGCCCTGTCTGCTGCTCTAGAGGGAGGGGTGGTATGAGGCTCCCCGCAAAGAGAGGACTGTGCACGCTGGGGGGCAGTGCTCGGAGCAGAAGGGTCTGGGTCCCCAGCCCTAGGCTCCCTGGAGGCCACACCCCTCCTGCTCGCACACACACGCAGATATATGACATGTACACACAGACATGCATGTGTAGACACCCACATGTGCACAGGCGCGCACACAGACACATGCATAAGACATGCACACACATATGTGCACACATGCAGAAATGCACACGTAGACACATTGTGAATACACTTGTGCACATACACGCACGTGCACACAAACTATATACACAAGCAAGCACACGCACAGACACAAGCACACAACATACACGGATGTGCACACACACAGACACGCATGCACAGACGTGTGCGTGCATCCATGTGTCCCTGGGGGAGCACACACGGACACACACACGGACCCGCAGCCGGCAGCAGTCGAGTTGCTCAGCTGCCCTCTCCCTCCGCAGAGATCCTGCAGTATTACCTGGCCTGCTCGCCCCACGCGGCCAACCCCTTCCAGCAGGTGAGAGCTCGGCTTCTGCGGCCCTGCGAGGCCCGGGTGGGGGCAGTGTCGGAGCACCGTGTTTACGTGTGCGTGAAGAGGCCAAGTGGGCCCTGGCCCCACAGCCAGACCTGCCAGCCCACCAGGCCCACTCTCGTGCCTCTCAGAGCCCTGAGACCCTGGGTGCCCTTGGGAGGCAGCTGGGCAAACACCCTGTGAATGTCGCTACCTGCTCCCGGGATTGCCAGCCTGACCCCCTTGGTGCAAGCCTTTTGGGGTGGCCTGTGTAATGCCCCCCAAGTCCCTGGGACCCCTTTCATTTCTCAAGTTGCCCTCAGCTATCCATGCAGGGCAAAGCCAATTGTCCAGCGGGTGTGGAGGGCCCCAGGCGTGCCTCCCTGTGGGGGGTCCTGTGCCGCTCTGTGGAGTGGCTGGACAGGTGTCGTCATAGTGGGATCTGAGGGGACCCTGTAGCTGACTGTCCGTCACTCTAGTGATGGCATGGCTCTCTGGGGTCCTGACGACTGTCTCTGCTTTAGAGACACCGTCCTCACGGTGATCTGTGTCACCTCTGAGTATGGGGGGAGCTGAGGAGGAGGGTCCCTGGGCCCACAGAGCCCAGTGCTGGCTGCCCCGCTGGTCCTGGCGCAGCCCACCCGCCCTTGGAGCTCGGTGGCCTCACAGGCTGACGCCCCTCAGCTGGCAGCAGCCTGGAGCACCGGTGCTTGCCTGCCCCGTGTGTGTGTGCGCGTGCGCGTGTGGGGGCCTCGTGGGGTAGACACGGGCTGCCCCGGGCCCCATGGGACTCAGCCGGCCTCTCCGTGGAGCAGAAGCTGTCGGGCAGCCACAAGGCGCTGGTGGAGATGCAGGACGTCGTGGCTGAGCTCCTGAGGACCGTCCCACAGGAGTACCCGGCCACCAAGGTGAGGGCCGTGGGCCAGGTGGCGGGGCGCAAGAGGCCCGTGCAGTGTGGCCGCTTTGTCCCCAGGGGAGGGGGGCGTGCTGCAGACCCACTCGGGACCTGCCCTCCACTTCCCTGGGGTTGCCGGTGGGTTTTTACAAACCATTCTGTTCTTTATTTTAAAAGTCGTACCTACTGTTTGTATTAAAAAATGGGTTTAGCGGAAACAGACGTAGAAGCAAAGGAAGAGCCCCCCACCCCCTTGATTCTCAGGGCTGGGGCACCCCCTGAGGAATTTGAGGGGCTGGTGGTGGTTCCCTGTGGTGTCTGTGTCCCCATCTCCTTTTCAGTCCTGATGGAGCAGGGCCACCCTAGTGACCTCATCTGACCTTAGTCACTCCTTTGAAGGCGCCATCTCCAAATGCCATCCCATGCTGAGGGGCTGGGCTTAGGACTGCAACCTATGAATTGGGGGGACACGATTCAGTCAGTAACCGTAGGTCATATTATCCTGAAACCCATTCTGGGATCTCAGAGGGTCCTTAGGAAACGGGGGGTAAGAGGCAGAGAGTGGAGGAGCCACTGTCAGCCGTGAGGTGGAGGTGATCTACGCGCACACATGGCAGATGCGCAGGCACGGCAGACGCACACACGGCAGACGC
>NC_060273.1:31167657-31170318 GCF_021613505.1 Equus quagga | reverse complement strand
ACACATGGCAGATGCGCAGGCACGGCAGACGCACACACGGCAGACGCGCACACGGCAGACGCGCACACGGCAGACGCGCACGCACGGCAGACGCGCACACGGCAGACGCGCACACGGCAGACGCGCACACACGGCAGACGCGCACACGGCAGACGCGCACACGGCAGACGCGCACACGGCAGACGCGCACGCACGGCAGACACGCAGGCACGGCAGACGCGCACACATGGCAGACGCACACACGGCAGACACACACACGGCAGACGCGCACACACGGCAGATGCGCAGGCACGGCAGATGCGCACACACGGCAGACGCACACACGGCAGACGCGCACACATGGCAGATGCGCAGGCACGGCAGACGCACACACGGCAGATGCGCACACATGGCAGATGCGCACACAGCAGACGCACACACGGCAGATGCACACACATGGCAGATGCGCAGGCATGGCAGACGCACACACGGCAGACGCGCACACATGGCAGATGCGCAGGCACGGCAGACGCACACACATGGCAGATGCGCAGGCACGGCAGACGCACACACGGCAGACACGTGCACATGGCAGACGAGTGCAGCGGCAGACACGCACACGCAGACGCGTGCACAGGGACGGCTGACACACGCAGATGGGCACACACGGCAGATGTGCGCACAGCAGACACGTGCACACAGCAGACGTGCGCACACACATGGATCGGGCTCTACACAGAGCATTTTGGATAATGTTTTGTCACAAGATACCATGAAAATTTCCCCCCGTCTTTAGTTGTTCCTTAAAACATTATTTTTAAGAGACCCAGGCCTGCTTCAGGAGACCCGTGAAGGTTTGCTGTTCCTCCTATTGTCCTAAAGGGACACACAGTGGTGTCCGCTCTAAGCAGACGTCTGTGGGCCCCTCTCCTCGCTGTCCTTGCGTCTTCAGCAGTCCCTCTGAGGCCAGGCACCGACTCTGGGGCCCTCGTTTCTGAAAGCCCAGGGTCCTCAGGGTCTGGGTCAACTGCGGGGTCGAGGGTGGTCTCCATGGCAGGGGACGAGGTGGAGGGAGACTGGGGGCTCCCAGGAGACCTGTGGATGCTCGGGTCCCCCTGCTGAGCACAGTGCTGACCTTACGTGTGCATGCCCCCAGGACCCCCTGCTCCGAGTCCAGGAGGTGCTGAACGGCACGGAGGTGAACCTGCAGCACCTCACCGCCCTAGTAGACTGCCGCAGCCTGCACCTGGTGGGAACCGGCCTCCTGGGGCGGGGGGAGCGACGGGGGGTGGGGGACATGGGGATCGACTAGAGGGTGGGGGGAGCAGCAGGGTTGGGGGGGTGGTTGGGAGGCAGGAGGAGCAGCTGGGGGCGGAGGGAGGAGCTGGGGCCGGGCATGGCTGTGGGCGTGTTCCATCTCATCCTGCTTTCCTGTCTCTCCCGTCCCTGCCCCGCCCCAGGACTACGTGCAGGCCCTGACAGGCTTCTGCTATGATGGCGTCGAGGGCCTCATCTACCTGGCCCTCTTCTCCTTCGTCACAGCCCTCATGTTCAGCTCTATTGTCTGCAGCGTCCCTCATACCTGGCAGCAGAAGAGGTGAGGGGCTCAGAGAGGTCCTGGAGCTTGCCCCAGGCTGCACAGCATGCAAGGATGTGCTTCTGGACCCCTCCAAGTTCTAGTCCCCAGAGACAGGGATAGATGCCTCCTCACCTCTTAACACTCTCCAAGCCTCTGCAGCGACTCTGAGGCTGGTGGGTCCGAGATGAGCACCCTCATTTCACAGGTGGAAACTGAGCCTAAAGGAGCTCCCACCCCAGGGGACATGACACGCAAGACCAGAGCAGGCAGGCGGAACCAGGGTCTCCTGCCTCCTTGTGCTGGCTCTGTGCCCCATGCCCTTCCACGCCTCTGACTGGCTGGGCTCAGAATGTCTCATCCAGGGGCCAGCCCGGTGGCACAGCTGTTAAGTTCGCAGGTTCCACTTTGGCGACCCAGGGTTTGCTGGTTCGGATCCTGGGTGCAGACCTACGCACTGCTTGTCAAGCCATGCTGTGGTAGACATCCCACATATAAACAAAACAGTAGAGGAAGATGGGCATGGATATTAGCTCAGGGCTAATCTTCCTCAGGAAAAAAAAGAGGAGGATTGGAGGCAGATGTTAGCTCAGAGCTCATCTTCAAAAAAAAAAAAGAATGTTTCCTCCGTCTCCCTACCCCTGGGTGCAAGTATGCAGGGCTGGGGGTGGCGGACCCACTGGCTGCCTGTGGGGAATCAGAGCTTCTGCGGGGAGTACCCTGGTGGCTGTGCCTCCATGGCCCACTCAGGTGGGTGACCAGGATGGCAGCTAGTTCCCATGGGGCTGCTGTGTCTTTATCTTTGCAGTAGGGGTCTTGGTGGCCCCTGCCTCAAGTCTCCCCCGTCAGTACTGGCATGAGTGCTCTATGAGGGTACCAGGCCCCTTTCCCTTCTTGGGCCCCCACAGTGCATATCACAGACCCATTAGCTCCCTTCCCATTTGGGCTGTGACTGCTTCTTGTTGGCCCAGCTTGGATGGCAAGTAGCTCAGCTCAGATCTCTGTCTTTTGTTTGGATTTCTCCTCTGTTATTTTCTGTTGTGATGGTGGTGCTGCCCATGGTGGCAGTGGTGATGATGATGGTGACGGTGATGGTCATGATGGTG
>NC_060273.1:31144863-31167647 GCF_021613505.1 Equus quagga | reverse complement strand
TGGTGATGATGATGGTGACGGTGATGGTCATGATGGTGATGATGATGGTGATAGTAATGGTGACGATGATGGTGATGGTCGTGGTGGTGATGGGCATAGGTATGATGGTGATGATGGAGATGATGGTAGTAATGGGCATGGGTATGGTGGTGGTGGTAGTGATGATGCTGGTGGTGATTAAGGTGGTAGCTATAGGGGGGTGGCTAAGAGCACAGCCCTAGAACCACATGGTCTGGCTTCAGATCCTGGTTCTACCCTCACTCATTGGGTGACTGTGGGCAAGTCATGTAACCACGCTGGGCCTCAACTTCCCTCCCTGTAGCGTGGGGGTATAAGAATCCACCCTCCAGGGTCAGGGAGCACTAGATGGCCCACTGCTTGTGAGGGCTCAGCCTTGGGCTTGGCTGGAGTCGGTGCTCAGACAAGTGCTACCAGTGTCCTGCTTATCTCACCACAAGGAACACAGCGAGGAGACCCTCTGCTTGAGGTGACCCAGCTGGTGGTGAGGGGGGATGTGAGCCCAGGCCTGGCTGACCTGTGTCTCACCACCAGGCAGTGCAGCCCTAAGTCCCATCTGGGACCAGGCAGGGTATGGTGGCGCTTGAGAGCAGCAGAGGCCTGGCCGGCGGCTCCCTTGCCTCGCCCTGCAGCAGCCTGGGTGGAGTGGAGGGTGGAGATCCAGAGGGCAGCGGCGTGGGGAGGACTGGGCTCAGGCCTCCCAGGGTCAGGCGGGAGCTGAAAGCTGAAACAGGGTCCCCCCCAGCCCTCCGTGTCTCCCTAGGAGGGGCCCTGTCCCCTCGTTTCAGTAGGCTGACAGTCAGCATCCCTCTGTGCAGGCCGGGGTACAGGTTCCTGGGTGTCCCCGTGTTACGGAGGACGAAGCGGGGTCACTTGCCCACAGTCCCTAGCCCGTACGTGGTCGAGCTGGGATGGACCAGCTGCGTCTGCACCGGAGCTGACGCCCGTAGGTCCTGGGGCTGGCTCCTCGTGTCTGGGCCTGAGCCTGTGCTGGTGGCCCTTCCTGCAGAGGCCCCGACGAGGACGGGGAGGAGGAGGCTGCCCCAGGGCCGCGGCAGGCGCACGACAGCCTCTACCGCGTGCACATGCCCAGTCTGTACAGCTGTGGCAGCAGCTACGGCAGTGAGACCAGCATCCCGGCTGCGGCCCACACTGTCAGCAACGCCCCGGTCACCGAGTACATGTGAGTCGTGCCAGGAGCAGGGGGCAGCCCGGGCGGGGACAGGCGGAGCCAGGCTCCGGGCCAGGCTGCATGGGGCTCAGTGTGGCCAGCGGGTATGTCCACGGGGGCACAGGGTGCGGATCCTGCCTGGGCCACCAGCGGGAAGGAGAGGGGCTTGGCATAGTGGGGACTGCTTTCAGACGGGCCTCCCCGGGGGTGCCCGGGCTGTGGGGGTCAGCCTGGCATTGAATGCTTGCTGATCCCGGGCAAACCTGGGTCAAGGCCACAGGGAGGCCACTCGGCCAGATGACTGCTCTGTGTCTGGGGCCCGGCCCAACCCGCGGGGAGCAGGCAGCCGGGCGGGGGCAGTCTCTGGCTGGGCCAAGGCGGGCAGGTGGCAGCCGTGGGTCCGCTCGGAGCCCTGTTGCAGTGCTGGTGTCACAGGACCCCCAGGCCCTTGCTTACTGGGCTGCAGACAGGGTGGTGACAAGAACGCACAGGTCTGCCTGGCTCCAGAACAGGCCAGTGGCCACTCACAGCCGCTCTCCTCCCGCCTCAGGAGCCAGAATGCCAACTTCCAGAACCCCCGCTGTGAGAACACCCCCCTCATCGGGCGCGAGTCCCCACCGCCCTCAGTAAGTCTCGGGGCAGGAGGGTGGGCGGGGGACCTGAGGCCTGGGTGGGGGCGCCGCCCCGCCCCCTTGGTGGTCTAGTCTGGCCCCACGAGCAGTGCAGGCCCTGCAGGCAGTGGGAGCTCCAGCAGCCAGGGCTTTCGGGTGGGCGTCTGGCTGAGTAGACGGGGCTGGGTGGGCTCACAAGTCGGCCTTGAGGTGCCCTGGGGCCAGAGTGGGCAGCCAGGAGCCCCCTGCCTGGTGGGTCAGCTCAGCTCCGAGGGGGCCTGACTTCTCTCTTCCTACCCGGCTCTGCTTCCTCTTCTTTCGTCCGTGGCTTCCTGAGCTCGACCTGGGATCGGCCCCTGGGTCTTCTGGCTTGGCCTGCTGTTCCCTCTGGTCTTGGGGGTGAGACACAGAAAAGGGGACGTGGTGGTTTGGTGCCAAACAGAAGGAGTTTGCAGAGAGGCAGAGGCCTGGTGGGCTTCCTGGAGGTGGTGGGCTACAAAGGACAGGGCCAGAGAGGCTGCAGGCCACTTGTCTTCAGAAATGCCCGTTGTGCAGCACAGAGCTGGCCTGGGGTGCCCTGGACTGGACCAGGGCTGTGCGGGCTCCCAGGCTGTCCTGCCACGCTCAGGCTGCCCTCCTCATCGGCACTCCGCTCTGGCCCCCCTGAGGCCTGCTGTGGGCCGGGCCCTCGCCTGGCGTTGAGGCTGCCCTCTCTCTCTCTCTCTCCTGCGCCCCTCCCACCCCGGGCCCTCCTAGCGCTATCTGGCTGCCCTGGACTCTGGCAGCCACGCAGGCTGGCAATTTAAGCCCATGGACAGTGCCCGAACGTTGTGGTGGCCGTGTCCTCAGAGTGACAGGTACTGATCCACCCCGGGTTCCCTGCCCTGCACTGCCCACCCACCTGTGCCTCCATGCCTCGTGCTCCCTGCTACCCCTCACCAGCCGACGTGCCCCAGGACTGTCAGCTCAGTGCTGGTGGGGCCAGCTCTGCTGCTGGCCCTGGGCCTGGCGTCCTTATCTCAGGGGCAGTGAGCCCCTCCAGAGAACCCCCAGCCCAGCTGCAGGGGCCCCAGCCCCTCGTGTCACCTCCCAGCGAGGAGACCGTCACCCAGCCCCCGTGCACGCCTGCACTTGGTGCCTGGGCTCAGGAGTCAGAGTGCGGGTGAGTGAGCACCCTGGGCTGCGGCCAGCAGGCCCGGCCCTCATGCCGCCCTGTGTGTCTGGAAGCGCACGCAAGTGTGTGCAGATGAGCGTGCAAGCTCCTCCCAGCCATCCCCACACGGTGCCGTGCATGCCTGCTTGGGGTCCGGGCTGCTGCCCACTGTCCCCTGCCCCCGCCGCATGTCCACAGAATGACATGGCTCTTGGCACCTGCTGCTCCTCCTTCAGGCATGCCCTCCGTGGCCGCCCGATGGGCACGCACAATCTTCTCCTGGGCCAAGAGTTCTACGAGGGCTCTTGGGGCCCAGGGGACATTGTCCCTCCTGATGTGGGGACTGTGGTGTGGGGAGTCTGGCTGCTGGAGCTCCCAGGGGTCAGCAGGGTTAGTGTGTGGCTGTTGGGTCACCCTGCCAGGCTCCTACCACTGGCACATGGCACATGCCTTGGCCTTCGTCCCCATCGCCTATGGGCGTCTGGCCCTTCGCACACTGCCTGGCTGTCGCACACATCTCCTCCATGTGTGTTCCTCGTGAGCACACACTCACGCATGTGCACTAAGCAAGGCCCTCGTGCTTCCAGTTGGATGAGGGGTGGTCAAGATGTGCCGGCCGTCCCCTCCCCCCGCCCCCTGTCACTGCCTCTGTGACCCGGGAGGAGCCCACAGTTTGGTTCCCACCCAGCCTGAGGGGCCTGGGCAGCTTTTGGGGCCCTCCTTCCCGGGCTGGCAGGGCAGAGTGGCCGTGGGGTCTCCTCATCCTTGTGGCCCGTGACCCTGCCCGACTGGGCTCTCGGGGACGATCTGACCCACTTTCAGACACAGCCTAGTTGCACCCTTGCGTGACGCCCTCCTCCTGGCCCCCCAGCCAGGGTTGCGCCGTGGGAGGAAGCAGCCTGTGTGTGGCCTTCAGGGCTTGGGTATGAGGGGTGCAGTTAGGGAGGCTCTGAGCTCCGGCTCCCGGTGGGGGCAGAGCTCTGCCAGGCCTAGCGCCCAGATGCCCACAACGGGGGCCTGAGTGCTCATCTCATCAGAAGGGGAGACGTTCCCCATCCTGCGCCTGCGCCAAGGCGGCCAGCCCTCTGCTCCCTGGCGCAGCCAGCCAGGCCTCGGAGGCTAGGCTCTGGGCCAGCGGGCCCCTCCTGGAGCCCCTTCCCAAGGACTCTGTCTGCTGTGCGCCTGTCCTACCCCAGGGGTCCCTCTGGCTCACCCCGCCAAGGCCTGAGCCTGGCCGCATCCACCACCCTGCTGACTGCCTGCCTCCCTGTCTCCCTCCAGTACACCTCCAGCATGAGAGCCAAATACCTCGCCACGAGCCAGCCTCGCCCCGACTCCAGCAGCAGCGGGCACTAGACCGCCCGGGCCAGCCACCACCCCACGTGCCAACCGCCCTCTCCTTCCCGTGCCAGCACTGCCGCTTATATCCGTGCTGCCCGCCGGACCCTCTGCACGTCGCCAGGCCCGCTGTGGGCACCTCTGCGGCCCCTTGCCCTCCCCTCCCCTTCCTGCAGGGGCGTGGGGTTACCTGGCATGAGCCCCAGGCCGGTGGAGACGCAGAGCTCTGGGCCTGCATCCTCTCCTTGGGTCACACACCTGGACACGTGGCAGCGCTGCCACCAAAGCCCGGGCCCTCCCGGCCCCACCCCCCTCGCCCCTCTGCCTCTGAGGATTCGAGTTCCCAGAGCCCTGCTCTGGGCCGGACACGACGGTGCTGTGTCCCTGACGCTCCCTCTGCAGCACGCTGACCCCCGGACCCTGCAGCCTCCTGGCCTCGCACCCCAGCCCGCTCCTTCCCTCCTGCAGCTCTGACGCTTTTCCTGTGTGCCCTCGATGCTTCTGGGCCTCGCTTCTTGGTTTGCAGGCAGCACAGGGCCCTGTCTGTGCTGGGCATCTGGGGGACGGCGGTGTGCCCGCCCGCTCGTCTGTCTCCCCACCGTGGAGACTCCTGCGGCTTGTCCATGCGCCTCTCTCTGCAGTGTCTGGAGCTCCTTCCTCCTCTCGCCCCGCCTGACCCCAGGCCCCCTCCTGACGGCTGCCCAAAGCCTCCACGGGGAGGCCCCCTTTCTCTGCCTCCTGTCCACTGTCGCTCTCTCCCTCAGCGCCTGCCCTGCCCGTGGCACCCAGCCCTCTGCAGTGGCAGGAGGACAGCAGGTGCCACGCCGAGCCCAGGCCGCTCATTCACTGCTGGCCGTCTTCTTGGTGCCAAACCCCCTCCCCCACCCCAGAGACTTGGCAGCTCCGTCTGGGTCGTTTTTTGCACTAACCACATTTGTCATCTCCAGGGCAGGAAGCTGCGGGCCAAGCGGCACTGCCTTCTCGGTTCCCTCTCCATCCAGGACAGGCGCTGTGCCCCGGAGCCCGGCCTCGAGGGCTGGACCCGAGCTGGCTGTGAACGCGCCCTCGGCCCCTGCTGCCCCTCTTGGGACTAACCACTAACCTTACCCCAGCCTCCACGGATGCCCCTGGCAGAGCCGCGAGCATGACCCTGAGTCCAGGCCAGAGACAAGGCCCAGGACAGCCGGCTGGGAGTCAGGCTGGAATAGCCGTTTTTTCTTGGGGTGCTGCTGGGGGGGGGCGTGTAGACCGACAGGCAGCCGGAGGGCCTGGAGACCCCTCCCCAGGGGCAGTGCTGCCTCAGGAGGACCGTGTCCTCAGGAACGAATGTCCCTTGGGCTGTAGGACCGAGGTCCCTGCGGCCTGGGTCTGCCCGCCTGTGAAGTGGGAGCAAGGCTTCCCTAAGGTGCTTTTGGCTTTAGTGTACAATGTTTGCTGTTTCCTGCCGTGGAGGGTGGGGCCGCCCCCAAACCAGGACAGGAAGTGCCCTGCCAGCCCTGGCCCAGCCAGCCTGACATGGACAGGCCGGATGTGGGCTCTGGCCTGTGTGCCTGGCCAGGGGCAGCAGAGGACCACCCACAGCCACGTGTGAGGGCCCAGGCTGGGGTCCCGCAGCGGGGAACAGGCAGCTGGCCTGGCAGTTTACAGACACATGGTCTCTTCCCCCAGAGCAGGGGGCAGCACCCCTTCCCTGGACAGGCCTGGGGGAGGCTGCCTTCCCTTCCTCTGCGGTCCCCCTTTCTTTGTGCTGGTGTCTGGGACCAAAAGTGTGGGTAGGGTGGGGGCCAAGCCACGTCTGCTCCGCCCTGGGAGGGGAGGGGAGTGGGTGGGCAAATATGGAGGTGCCCCAGGTGCGCCTGGGGCCCTGAGCCTTGAATCTGAGCCCCTGGACATGGCCACACCTCACTACAGGGCCCTGTGCTCCAGGGGCTGCCTGGCCCTTGTTCTGGTCCCCTACCAGGCCACAGGAGGCCTGCCCAGTCTTTCTTTGGGCTCCACCCAGGTCAGGAGGGGGCGTCAGCAGCCTGGCTGGGTGCTGCCGTGCGCCCCGCCACCGCTCAGAAGCACAAATGGCTGCTGCGGCCGGCGGGCGGGGCCGCGATGTGAATGTACATAGCATGGGAGGTGGCATTGTGCTCAGTGTCCACCGTGCGTCATGTGCGCGTGCTGCCCCGTCTGTGACTCCACCTGCGTTCCCTCTGCTCACCGAGGTTGGATAAAGGAAAAGGGGAAGAGTCAAAAGGGGTTCAAACCCAAGCCTCAGTCCGTGGAGAGGGAGCGCATCCTGCCGTTGGTTTTCTGTTTCTGGGTTTTCGGGCCCCTTTCCTAACCACCCCCATCCCGGTGACCTCTTCATATCCACTCCCACCCTGCACCAGTGGGCCTTGCGCCCCTCAGGCCCTGCTGCATCTTGGGGGGTGGTCTTTAACCACGTGGGGGTAGGGGTGCTGTGGGGATGGAGGGTGGGTGCCCCTGCCCAGCCCCCAACGGGCTGGGCAGCAGGTGGCAGGGCCCTCTGGGCAGGTGTCCACTCCCCCTCCCCTGGCCTGGTGGGCAGGGTTGGGGAGGGGGCGGGCCTGGTAGGAAGCCCCAGACCCTTCCCCTGCCAGGGCCACCCCATGTCACTATGCAAGTGCAGACGGAGCACCAGTCCCCTCCCTGCCCAGGACCCCTGCCAGCCCCAGGAGGGGTGGGTGGGGCGGGTGAGACTAGGGCCTTTGTGGGTTTTTTTTTTTGTTGAGCCGTAATGGTTGTGTGCCGCATCACTTTATATTTGTTACATATAACATATCTGGGTATAGTTTTGTTAAGACTCCGACCCTCCCGGTTCCCTCCTGGCCCTTGCACCCGGTCCCACGGCCCCCACCCCCATTCCTCCCCGCTTGTCATTTAGCCTCCTGAGCAGGGACTGAGGCCCGAGCCTCTTCATTTTCCTCCAACCTCCGCAGGGCCATGGCTGTATGTGCTGTCGCTGTGTGTTTTTTTGTTTTTTAAACTGGGTTTGGGGTTTGATTTTTTATTTCTTTGGGGGCTTTATTTTTCTTAGCAAATACTAAAAATCTCGTCAATGTAATTTCTGTGGTTTCTATTCAGCTTGGGTTTCATGTTTTAAAATAAACAAATTTTAAAAAACAGGCCTCTTTTCCTGAGTTGTTCTGGCTCCCCCCCAATTCTGTGGGCAGAGCGGCCGCGTGCCGGGCCGGGAGCCACGCGGACGCGGGGGCGGGGCCTGGCGGAGAGAGGGCCGTGGGTGGGCGGGGCCTCGAGGGAGGGGCGGGGCCTCAGGGGACAAGGTGGAGCCTGGCGGGGTGGGCGGGGAGCCGAGCGGGGGCGGGGCCTGGCGCGGTGGGCGGGGAGAGGGTGAGGATGGGCGGGGCCCCACGGGGCGGGGCGTCCGGTCTGCCCAGCAGCCCTCGCAGGGTCTCGGGCAGGGGACGGTGGTCTCGTTGACGTTGTAAAGCCTCTCTTTGCAATGTAGACATGTACTGGAGGGCCCTGAGGGGACGGGAATGGGGGTGCGGAGGTCCCTCCCGCCACCACGAGAGGTGACAGGCCTGGCCCAGGGCAGGGTGCTGGAGGGGGCCAGGTGGGAGAATGGTGGGCCCCAGGAGGAGCTCTTCCTGAGCCCCCGCTGTGGTAACTCCTGTCCTTCCCGACGCCCCACCGAGGCGGGGTTCCTGGTGCTTCCGGGGCCACTCCCCCAGCCCTGGCCTCCCCGGAGTCCTTCCTTGGGGTCTGCACAGGAACCCTCCCCCGCCCTCCGAGGTGGGCGTGACCCTTCTTGCTCTCTTCTGAGAAATGGGCTGGCAGGTGCCACATAATCCAGGACACAGCCCTGGGAGGGCGGGGGGGGCGGGGGGGCTCCCATCCCCACTTAGGGCGATACCAAGCCACTTCACAGTAAGGCCCTTAGGACCCCCTGGAATCTGGGGAGGCACATTTGGACCAGGAGAGTGTTTGTGTCCCCTGCCTGGCACATAGGCTCAGGCACAGGAGGGGGCGCCGGGCAAAGCCCCTGCCTCCCAGCACACACCAGCAGCAGGCCCGGTGGTCTCCCATCGACTAGCTCCCAGCCAAAGGGGGCCCAGGAGAGATGAGCTCTGAAGGGGGGAAACTGAGCCCCCAGCGGTGGAGACGGTTGCTGCAGCTCTGGGACTCCTGGGCACCACATGGTTAAGGAGCATAAATGGGGACATTTGGGCCCAGGCAAGAAAGCCCATGTTTGGAGGGAGAGCCGGGGGCCACGAGGGAAAGACCCCGGGCACATCCCACCCTCTCGGACCTCAGTTTCCCTGTCTATGCATCAGGGAGGGTACAACGACATCCGGCCCTAGAGGCTGCCACATTGCTTGGCTCATGGCCCCTTCCTCCATCCTCAGAGCCAGCCATGTGGCACCTTCAGATCTCCCGCTCTGACCCTGACCCTCCTGCCTCCCTCTTGTAAGGACCCTTGCGATTGCATTGGGCCCGCCCAAATAATCCAGGATCATCTCCCCATCCCAAGGTCCTTAATTTACTCACATCTACAAAGTCCCCTTGGCCATGTAAGGTAACATAGTCACAGGTTCTGGAGATTATGACATGGACGTCTTTGGGGGCGGTTATTCTGCCTGCCACGGGAAGCTAGTCTCGAGAATATCTGAGGAAAGGGTTCCAGGCAGCGAGAACCGCCAGTGCAAAGGCCCTGAGGCAGATACGTGCCTGGTGCATTCAAGCAGGGAGGCGAGGGTGACTGGAGTGCAGGGAGCAAGGGGGAGAGTGGCTGGAGATGCAGCTAAGGTGGGGGGATGGCAGAGGGCCTGTGGGCCTTGTAAGGACTTTGACATTGCCTCTGAGAGAAGTGGGAGCCATGGAGGGGTTGAGCAGACTGACATGGCCTCACATTCACTTTTAACACGATCGCCCTGGCTGCTGAGTTGGGAAGGGAACCAGGGCAGAAGCTAGAGACAGCAATGCAGGCGAGAGCTCAGGGCGGCCCAGGCCAGGGTGCTGGCCAGCTGTGGAGTGGTGAGAAGGGTTTGGGTTCTGGAAAGCAATGCCACAGCACTTCCCAGCAGACTGTGTGTGGGTGTGGGGTGTGGGTTGAGCTGTTGGGGGCATGTATTGTCATAAATTGAAATGGGATCGGGGGAGGTCAGAGGTCCAGTTTTGGACATGCTGAGCCTAAGGAGCCCGTTAGACACCCCAGGGCAGGTGTGGAGAGGTGGCAGAATGGACGAGCCTGGGACTCGGGAGAGAGCTCGGGGTGGCCCTGGTCGGCCGGAGTCTTTGGCATAGGTACTGTAATGTCACCCACGAGGCAGGGTGACATCCCCCAAGGACTGGGTGCTGAAGAGGAGAGAGCAGGACCAAGGACCAGGTCTGGGAGGGCGAGGGAGTGACCAGTGAGGTGGGAGGAAGCCCGGGACAGTGGGTGTCCTGGGAGCCACATGAAGACAGGGTCAAGGAGGCATGAGGGACCACATCACATGCTGCTGAGGGCCAGATTCTGCGAGGACTGGCAAGTGACCGGCAGGTTCAGTGACCTGGATGGACGCCATTGGCGTCTTGGACAAGAACAGGTCTGATGAAGCCGGATAGCTGGCTCAGGAGAGCAGGGACGGGGCTGGAGGGAAAGACCTGGGGACAGCAAGAAGCGACTCCCCTTTGGGGGAATTTAGCTGCAAAGCAGAAAAACAGAGCGATAGCTGGAGGAGCAGGCCTGGAGAAGTGTGTGTGTGTGTGCGTGCGCACTAAGACGGGAACTAGCAGCATGTCGGGTAGGCTGATGGGAACGATCCCCTAGGCAGGGAATGGATGCAGGAGGCAAGAGGGGAGGATCAATGGTGGGGTGATGTTCCTGAGTTGCCAAGAGAGGCTGCGACCTAGGTCACAGTGAGGGGCTGGCCATAGACAGGAGCGCGCCCCCTCCTCCTGGCCCAGTGGTTAGAGCATTTGGGCAGCCGGCAGGGGGGTCGGGGGTGAAGTCGGAGTGGAGGTGGCAGAGGGTCTCAGGAAACAAGAGGGAGGCTGAAGAGGAAGTGGGGAGAGAGAAGGTGCGAGCTGTCACCTGGGGCTGTGGGAAAGCCACGGTGGCAAGGGCCCCTGGGGCTCCTGGTCTGGAACTCAGGGTGGGACTGGCCAGCCAGCGGGGAGCATTTCCCTCCAGCCTCCCAGGTGCGGGCACCGAGGAGGCAGAGGGCTCGGTGCCACAGGTCGGAGACTGCAGGCTTGGCCGAAAGTGTGGAAGCGAGAGAGCCAGGGGAGGTGAAAGTGAGCTCAAGGTCGAGACTGGACCTGGGATTAAGGCCAGGGGAGGATGAGCCTGCAAGGGGTACGGTGAGGGATCCGGTCCGGCGGGGTCAGGACAGGGGAGGGAGGGAGCTGGGCAAACAGGAGGTGGAGGCAGACTGGGGTGCTGCAAGGTCTGGGGAGTGACAGTGGAGTGGGGACCAAGGCAGGCAGGGTGTCGGGGGAGGGGAGGCCAAGGGTGTGGGAAGGACAATGGACACCAGAGTCACCAGGAACGGACGCCAGAGCAGCATGGAGAGAAGGGCCAGAGCCAGAAGCCAAAATCTCCCCAGAAAGAGGGGGCCGGTGGATACCCACGACAGGGGTGGAGAAGGCTGGGGCAGGAGGTGGGGGTGTGGGCAGCAGATGTTGTGGTCCTCCCACAGGGTCGGGAGGGAGAGAGAAGGGTCTGCCCGCCCCGCGGCCATAGGAACATCTCCAGGAGTGAGGGCAGTGCCCAGCAGGGGGCACTGGGTGGTCAGGATGAGACTCAGGGCCAGGCTGGTGGACAGACAGTGCAGGGACCCACCCTGGAGCTCCCGATGGGCTGGGGTGGCCCGAGAATCTGCATTCCCAGCAAGTTCCCAGGGAGCGCATGCTGCTGGCCTGGGGCTCAGCTGTGACCGCAGTAGAGCAGGAGGCGAGCGGTCATTGGGCCGGGGTGGAGGATCCAGGATTCCGCCGGGGTGGGGCACGGCCAGCCCCGCCCCGGAGCCAGGGCACAGGAGGGCGGCCTGGGGCGGCCTTCAGCAGTCGGCTCAAGCTCGCCTCCTGAGAGGAGACACGTTGCATGAACCATTACCTGCACTAACATTATGATCCGTGATGTGAACTTTGGAAGCAAGCTCGGGGCTGCACCCCTAGATCCGGGCGGGGGTCCTGGGAAAAGTCGACTCAAGCTGGAAGAGGAACCTCCAGCTCTTGCCACCAGCCGGCGCCCAAGGACCGTGGCAGGTTGTCCGCGGAGGGGGTCCCGAGGCCCGAAGGGGGTGGAGGCAGTAGGGGCGTGTCTGAGCCCCCAAACTCAGCATGGCGACATAATCTGGGCACCCTCAGGGGGCGGGACAACGAGCCCTCAGGTCCCCAGGTCCCTCCTAGCGAGGTACCAGGAACCTTTGGTGGGTTTAGCCCTGGGCTCAGAAAGGGCTTGGGGAGGGGTCACCTCCCAGAACACTTGGTGAGGCTGGGGTGGGCAAGCACCGGGGGTCGCAGCAGGACCAGCCGGTTGGCCTGACGGACAAAAAGAAGAGGCCAGCTCTGGCCACCCCTCTCCCCTCTGACCCCAGGCCCAGAGAGGACAACAGTGGCTGAAGCCACGGCCAGCATCTGGCCTCCTGCACCTCCTCATGGAAAGCCCTGGCTGCCTGCCGCTGGGTGGGCCAGGCTGGAGGAGAGCCATGGAGACGGAAAGCGTTGCCATCCTGCCTCCAGCCTTCCAGGCACCCTGAGGGACCGCACCTTGGCACCCTTGCCCTCACTGTGCTGGGACCCAGGGCACCCTCCTCTCTCCGCTCCATCTCTACAAAGCCTTCCTACTCCAGCTTGGGTGTGCCTCTTCCAGGAAGTCAGCCGGGATGGCCTCAGTCAAAGGAAGTGTGTTTCAACTGAGCAGGGAGGGGCCGCACCCTGGCACCCCTCTCAGCCCTTCCCAGACCCCCTGGCCCGCCTGGCAGCACAGAAGCGGGGAGCTGGGGGGAGCACTGCCACCCTCAAGGAGCACCCAGCAGCCCCAAGGCTACGGTTTGACTTCTTGTTTTTGGAAGCCCACAAATGAGTGGCAGTCTGGGAGGGGCTAGATGCCCACAGTGCATCACCAGAGGGTGAGGCAGGGCCGCCCTGGCGGTGCCTGGGGAGAAGCGAGGTCCCCCGTCTGCTCCATGACTCATCCTTCCGGGAAGGCCCCCTTCCTCACACCCCGAGGGCAGCAGATGGAAAAAACCGGCTGCCCAGTTCCCGTGGGACCCCTCTTGCACCCACTTCCCCTTCCAAGGAGGGAGAACTGCCCTGCCTCCCTCGCCACTTGTCTAGAAGAGGGAAGGGCCCCGCTGCTGGCCCCTGCTCCTTCGCCACCCCTCCCTGGTGCAGAGCACGTGGACTCAGCTGCCCTCACACCTGTCCCCATTTCTCAGACGGAGGTGGAGACTGCGGGAGCTGCAAGACCTCCTCCCCACCCCGCCCCGGACTCTCTGCTCTGCTGTCCCCACTCCGTGCCCCCTCCCCACAATGGGACAGTTGGATGGCCCCAACTCTGCTGCGACTCCACACCTGTGCCCCTGTGCCCCGTGGCCGCCAGCTCTATGCCGAGGCTGATGCCAGCTGCCCGGGGCGCGCTGGGGCCCTGGGTCTGCAGCCGGGCCCTCTGACTCACCGGGCAGGAAGGAGGCCCAGGCCTCTGCCCGCATGCGGCCGGCCGTGGTTCCGCTATGACTCCTCCTGCTCATTTTCAGCTTCCTCGTCGGAGGATGGGCCCTGTGCCATCCGATGAGATGTGGTCACCATCTCCACCCAGCCTGGCACACAGTGGGTGCCGGGGGATGACGGCAGCCGAGTCCGGGGGCACCCCCTAGACAGGGGTCAGGCTGGGTGATGGTGGAGGAGGCCCTCCTTCCCTCCCACGGTCCCAGTCACTGCCCACACCCCCTGGGGCAGCTGCCCCGAGGCCTTCTGGAAACCACTTCTGCTGACTCAGGGCTGTGCAGGGCCGAGGTGGGGTCAGGCCCCAGCGAGTCGGCCCCCAGGCTGGGACAGCCACCAGGAAGGGCTGGGAGGCAGGGACCCTCCCTGGCCACCAGTTTGGGGGTGCCGAGTATGTGAGCATGTCTGGTGGGGGCGGGCTGGCATTCTGCCCCCACAGGTCAGCCGTGGGGAAGGGAGGCACCTTTCGAACGACTTGGCTTCCGAGTGTTGATAAGGCTAAGCTTGGACCAGAGTGGGGGGCATGGAGGTCACAGGGACCCTGCAGCCCAAGCCTACAGAGCAGGTACCTGCAGGGGCAGCTGGGGGCAGGAGCCAGCAGAGCCAGCCGCAGGGCACTAGGGCTCAGCTGGAGAAAGAGGAAGCGAGGGCTGCCCGTGCCTGCCAGGGCCGGTGGCGGGGTTCCCCTGCTGGGCTGGAGCCCCCTCCACCTCCGGCCCACCCACAAAGCCTTGTTTGAGGAAGAAAGGGCCCCGAGGAGCTGCTTTCCGTAGAAATTAAGAGCTGTGTGACTCCTCCCCGCTCTCCCGGGACCTGTCCAGGTGGGGGTGCGGGCCGAGCCCAAGGTCGGTGTGGGCACCAAGCCCTTTCACGAGGAGGGGGTGCACGCAGTGCCAAAGAGGGGAGGCCGGGATCCGAGGCCCACCTGACCTCTGAGTTTGAGCTCTTCACTACCCCACCAGCCCAGCTACCTGAGTTTGGGTGTAACTGCTCCGAGCCTCAGTTTCTCCATCTGCAAAATGGGACGATGGCCTCTGTGGGCTTGTGACAGGGATGAAGCCAGGTACGGAGGTCACCGGGCCAGGCTGGCACAGGCTGGGACTCCAGAGCCTCAGGGCTGCCCCCTAGCTGGGACCCTCCTGACTGCATCCTTGGGCACCCGGGCTGGCTACGCCTCTCAGGCACCTGCAAGGAGCTATTTTGATCCCAGATAGTCGGCTTGGGGGGTTCTTTACTTCTGACCCCCATAGAACTGCAAATGCACCCCCCTACTCACACCGCCTGCTGCACCTCTGGCGGACCTGCAGCTCAGCCCCCACTTCCAGCCAAGACCAGGAGCCCCGGGGTTGCCCCAAAGACCACCTTTATTCACAGCAAAGGAGTCCATAGCAACCACGCTTCAATTCCCTGAGAACTTTTCCCTTATGGTTCGCTTTCCTAGCTATGTCTTTGCAGAAAGAAAAACAGAAGACAAAACACAGCCCCGGGGCCAGGCATGCAGGAGACAGGTACGAGGCAGGAGGGCGGCAAGGGGCCTGCTGCCGGGTGCTGCCACATTTAAATACACAGAGCAAGACCTTCCCACCAGCTTTAGCAACGAAGATCATCCCAAGCTGGGCTTCTGCTTTTTCTGATCCACAGAAAAGATAAAGTAACACCCTCCCCCGCCCCCCCCCCACCCCCGAGAACAAAGACAAAAACATCCTACTTTTTACCCACCCCCTCTCGAAAAACAGGCACAGTAAAAAAATACTGTCACGATATGTACAGACACGCCCACTATGGGCGACTTTCTCTCCACTGGGGAGAGGAGATAAGGCTTAGCTCTGACTCCCCCTCACGGAGGGAGACAAAGGGAAGATGGCGGAGAGGTCCCCCCACCTGAAAAGCCCCCCAGCAGGGCGGGGAGGGGAGCCATACGGCCACGGGGGCTTCTTGGGGTGGCTGTCACTCTGAGCCACAGTGCCCGCGCCGAGCTCAGTAGGAGGGGCATGGCGCAGTGGTCCTGGGGGCTCTGAGGCTGGGGCCGGGATCCCAGGGTGCAGGCGCCCCCAGCATGGGGCCTGCGCTCAGCAGAGCAGCCCCTGATCTCACGCTGCCCCAAGACCCGCAAAGAGTAGCAATAATTACACTGCCCTCAGAGCAACCTCTGACACACAGATTCTGCCGGGGCACGGGCTCCGGAAAGGCAGACGAGGGGCACTCCTGGGCAGGGCAGAGCAGAGCTGCCCAGCAGCCTGCTACATGGTCGGGCACACAGTACACGCGCACACGCAGGTACAGCCCTGGGGGAGCCTTGAATGCCAAGGCCAGGGCGGCACCACAGGGGTCCCCGGGCCCTTTGGATACCAGGGGCGCCCAGGGACGGGGTCTCAGCCGTGGCTGCTAGAAGATGGCGGTGCGGGGACACCAGGGTGTGTCCGGGTACAAGTGGCAGTGGACGGAGCGGAACCTGTGAGGACAGAGTGGGGGGCTGGTCCGTGTGGGGTGGGGGTGCTGAGCGCCCATCTTCAGACCCACAGCACTGGGGGGGGGGGGCCCTGCGCCACCCTGAGCAGGACTCTTGGGGGCACTGTCTATAGCGACTCCCAACTCTAGCTCCACCAGACCCACAGGGGACGCTGGGCCTCAGTTTCCTCACCTGGATGGGTCAGCCTCCACCGAGAAGGGCCCCTTCACGTGGACGGCATTCCGCCTGTTTTCAAACGTGCCGTAGCTCAGGGTCACCTGCGTGGAGGGGGCGGAGGGATGCTGGAGGGGCCGCTCATGTGGCTCTGAACGAGGGAACAGCCCTGCCTCCTGCCTCTCCTCGGCCCAAGAAGGAAGGTCTGTGGGCCACGGCACACTGCAGCCCACCCGCTCTGCAAACCCCGGGAATAAGGCCAAAGTGGGGGCTCCGGCTGGGCTGGGAGAGCTGCCAGCCGTGGGTGAGAGGACATCCACCGAGGCAGGAAAAGACCCGAAAAGTGCGGGGTAGGTGTGTGGCACTGAAGACAAAGACGGGAAGGATGGACAACAGGATTTGAGCAGGGTCCACGCTGGTGGGAGGATTAGGGGTCTGGGTGGCAGCCAACAGCAGGGCCCTTTCTGACCCCCCTGTTTAAAAAATGTGACCCCACCCTCCACATCCTCCTCCCCTACCCTCCGCACCCTCCTCCCCCACCCCACTCCATTCCTCTCTCGGATCTGCCCCTCCCCTTCTGGCCCAGCGGCTCTCCTCTGGGCTCTCTCCTCTGGGCTCCCGTTGGTCCACACTCCCTTCCGGGGCCCCCGTGGGAGGCGCACCTGCTCGTGGAGCTCCGAGGCAGGCACCTGCTGCAGGTTCTCCAGGTGGGAGTGGAAGAGCCCGCTGCGGATGAGGGGCACACCCAGCAAGGCCTCCACGATGTAGCCGATGGTGCAGTCGTCCGGCAGCCGGATCCGCTCGGCCGTGTTCATGAAGTGGCCCCCGCTGTGGGCGGGAAGGGATGGACGGGTGAGTGGAGGCGGGAGCTGGCTGCCCGCCGGGCAGCACGTAGCACAGAGCAAAGCAGCCAGGCTCAGAGAGAAGGTGGACGTGCCCCCAGGGAGCAGGGTGCAGACCACGTCTGTGTCCCTAATAGTCTCTCCTGCCCACAGCTGCCTCCCTCCCTGAGCCCCAGCACAGCACCCTCCTCTGTACCAGCCTGAGGATTCTCTGCCAGTGGGGGCTGCTGGAAGGGGTCCTGCCCAATGGTGCATGGGCCTGAGTGCTAACAGCCTCTGGTGCCTGGTAGGCAGAAGTGGCCAGTGGCGGGGCATGACTCAACCCATCCGGGCACGTGAGCCTGGGGACACCCACTGCTGGGAGGATGAACCCAGCCAGGCCTCACTTGGGAGGACCTTGGGACCTAGGGCAACCTGGCTGGTGGGGCACCCTCACTTGTGCTCCAGGACACTCACCTGGCCCACGGGCTCATCTTCAGGGCCAGCCCGCGGCTGATGCAGAAGCCAGCCCCACCGGTGGCAAACCAGAAGTGGACAGGACGCTGCGGGAGAGGGCAACGTCTTGAGACCCCACCCCCACCCCAAGCCACGAGGGCGCCTCCCGCCTCCTCCCCACCCAGCCCAGGTGTGTGTGGGTGCAGCACTCACCATCTTGTTCTCGCTGACCCTCTCCGTGGCCTGGATGGGCCTGTCCAGGCTGGGCTTGCCGATGTAGACGTCCTGCGTGTGTGGGTAGCTGGCCAGCAGCCGCAGCAAGGCCCGCACGTTGACATAGTTGTCGTCATCCACGTGGCAGAACCACCTGCGGGCGAGGCAGGGCCGTCAGGAGGGCGTGCCAGGGGCGGGTACTGCCAGAGCAGGTGCCTGGAGCGGGGGACGTTCCTTGGGCCCCGGCCAGAGGCCAACACTCACTTCCTCCCCGAGTCGATGAAACGGTCGTACTCCACGGCCATCTTGCAGGACAGGGCCTGGCGGCTGTGGGCAGCCGAGCAGTTAGTATTGACCACGTTGCCTGTGGACAAGGGGAAGGGGCTGTAAGTGGGTCCGAGCTGGCTCAGAGAGGGCAGCCTGGCCTGGGGTCACACAGCAGGCCCCCCGTGAGACAGAGCAGGATAGAGTGGGTGGCTGTCTGGCCCAGGGCACCCTGGGTTCAAGATGTGCCCTGCAGCGGCTTCCCTCCTCAGCCCCCTCCCCAGCACAGGACACCAGGCCTGGCGATCCCCTCCACCATCCCAACCCCCTCCCGGGGCGTCCCTGCCCCGCCCCAGCCCATTCAGGCGGCTTTTTCCCAGCACCGACCACCTGTTGCCGCCACATCAGCTCAAAGGGCCCGGGGAGCTGAAAGGGCCTCATTTGCATGAGAATTAGGGGGGGTGCCGAGTGGTGGGGCGGGCCCTTGAGCAAACCCGTTGAGTAAACTGCACTCCCCAGCCCGTGGCCTCTGTGACCTCTCCGGGGGGGGGGGGGGGGCGGGGGGGGGCGGGGGTGAGAGGGCGGAGGGGAGCCTTTCCTCCTGGAAGTGGAGCCCCTTCAACCTCCCCAAGCCCTGGGCTCACCCGTGCGCCTGGCCAGGACCTCATCTTCCCCATCGGTGAAAATGAATGTCTGGAAGGAGAAACACAGCCTTGAACAGGCAGCCCTGTGCGCCCCACCCCTGGGCTGTGGCGGGTTTCCAGGGCTGGGCATCCTGGGGTCTCAGCAGCTACCGCTCCATCCCGCCCACTCCCCCCACCACCCCACCCCGTCTTTGGGCCTCAGTTTCCCCCTGTGCACAGAGCAGGACTCAAGTGCCAACATGAGTGGAAGCAGGGCTGGGGTTCACGCAGGCCCCACCCCCCACGTCGACAGCTGGGCCCAAGGTCGCCCGGCAGCTGCTGGCGGCACGAGCCAGGTGGGGCGCCCCACCCACCCGCCAGGTAACCGGCTCCCGCCCGGCCCGTGCACCTGGCGGGGCACACACCCTTATTGACACAGAACCCGCCCGGGCTGCGGGAGGGGGCAGAGGGCGGTGGGGGGACAGCGGAGGAGGTCGGCTCTGGGAAGCCAAGTCTCAATCAGTCGGGGACAAAGGCTTCTGCTGGGCGGCTGCCAAGGCCCTGCGGACAAAGGGCCCGGAGGGAGGATGAATCACCAGGCATTGTCCGCCAGCTTTGTCCGGGCCGCGCGCGCCGCGAGGGGCGCCGGGCGGCCTTAACTCGGCCGCGTTAAGCGGGAGTGGCCGCGCTGCCCATTACCATACAGCTGGCTTGGTTAACTGGGCCGGGCTGGGCGCGAGGTCCGGTGGGCAGGGCAGGGCAGAGGTGCGGCCCGGCACTGCGGTCCCTCGGCCGTGTGACCAGCCGGGCAGGTCACCTTCTCTGAGCCGAGGCGGCACGGCTGTTTTGTGAAGACCCCGACGGCCAGCAGGGTGGAGGCGGGAAATCACACAGGGCCCAGCCCACGGGTCGGTGCCCACCGCAGCCACACGGCCCGGCACCCCCTCCTGCTGCTGGGGTGAGGAAAGCTGGGCTCGAGAGACAGGCTTTGCCCAAGGCCACATGAAGCCTCCACTTTGCCAGTACAGGGCCACCCGTGCCAGGATCGCTCTGCGGAAGGGGGGCCGCAGGGCGGGGCCAGGAGCTGCCGGCGCCCGCCTGGGCCCGTCCGCACACGGGGAAGAATGTTCCTTCCTCTGCCGCCCGCCCAGCGCGTGCCGCCGGGCGCACCCAGGCACGGCGAGCGCAAAGCCTGGGGCCCGGAGGCGGGATGGGGGCGGGGGGGGGGGGGGGGAGCCTGAGCGCCAGCAGGAGACCGCCACCTCCATGCCCGCCAGGCCTCAGTTGCCTTCTCTGTATGAATGGATCCGAGGGAGGATCCAGCATGTGCAAGCCTGGCACCCAGTACACACCCAGGGACCTGGGGGACCCACCCGGGGGGCCCACCCTCACCTGGGTGGCCCCAGCTGCTTGTCCAGCCTGACCCCAGATCTGGGCACACGGGTGAGGCCACAGGCTGTGGGTCATGGGCTTAGAGCTAAGGGGGCGGCAGGCTCCATCTACACCCCATCCACACAGGCACCCCCTCCTTCCCGAGCCCAGCAGACACCCCAGGGCGGCCCGCACGCACAGACTCGCCCCCGGCCCCCAGCCCGCTCTCCGGCAGCGCAGCCCAGGAATGCCGTGGGAGGCTGAGGCTGGCCGGTGCCGACGCGCCGCTGCGCCCCTGGATTAAAAGGAAAATGCTTTCTTAATGAGATCAAGCGAGGCCTGTTCTCCCGCGCTTTGGTGGTGCCCTAAAAACCCAGCCCAAGGCTACGGAGATTAAAGTCACCTTTGTTCAGCTGGGGAGAGCCAGGCCGCCCGCCCAGAGGGAGTGCTGGGGAGGGTGGGGCTGTGGTGGTGCGAGGGTGCCCGGCCTCCCCACCCTCCCGCTGCCCCCGCGCATCAGAGCAACCGGGAGAGGAGGGGACGGGCTGCCCCGGGCCTCGCCCACCGCTCAGAGCCTCAGTTTCCCCCTCCGTACAATGGGCATGCCCAGAGCAAAGCAAAGAGACTGATACTCTCCTTTCATCTCCCTAACGGCCCTGTGAGGTGGGCACTGTTACTACCCGAGTGAGGAAACTGAGGCCCAGACCCTGGGGCAGAGGTGATGCTGGTCCAGCCTGGCCGTGCCTTCCAGGGACGGAGACGACCCCCCCACACACACACCCGGGGCCCCCTCCCCGCTTCCCCGAGGACGACAAGTAGGCTGCAGGAGGAAGAGCAGGGCAGCCAGGGCGGCAGGGCCGGCTGGGGGCGGGCGGGGGGACACCCACAGGAAGCGGCATTGTTCCTGGAGCTGCGATTCAAAGAAACACAGGATGCCAAGCTCTCCCCCAACAATTGTGGCCGCTGCGGTGGCAGCCGCTGCAGCCTGGCCCGCTCCTGAGACGGGTTGGGGAGGAACGTGTGGGCCAAAGGCCCAGTCCCTCATCCTGGACTTGAAGGCCCGTCACAGTGTGGCCCTGCTGACCTCCCCCTGCCCCTCCCCGGGTCACTCCAGTCGCTGGAAGTTTCTTGCACATCCGTCACGCTTGAGTTCGTGATGCCCAGAGTGCCCTTTCTGGGTATTTTCTACTCTCAGTCTAGCTCAAATGGCACCTCCTCCAGGAAGTCTCCCCCCCCAGCCCCCCCCCGCCATAGGTCAGATGCCCACTCTCGGCTTACACAGCCTCTCTGGGTTTCCCCCACCACAGCCCTGACTTCCTTGAGTCTCCCCCATCAGACTGGGTCTGAATCACCCTTGCACAGGGCTGGGAAAGAAGGACCCTCTGCCGTGACAGTTTCAAGGACCCCTGGCCCACAATACCCCGTCGGAGGGGTTCTTGCTTGCTGTGATGCCTGAACTAATTGCTGGAGGCAGATTTGGCCTCTTCTGTGGGGGGTCAGCTGGCGAGAAGGAAACCTGAGTGGCCCTTCAGCTGGGAGCTCAGGGCCCAGGCGAGTGATAGCACCCACCTCACTCTGAGTGCCCTCTGGGCTGATGCCCTGCATCTGCAGCTTTTCCAGTCTTCTTTTACAACACTCTGTTGGAAGGGCAGTGCTTTCCCTATTTCAGAGATGAGGAGACTGAGGGTCAGAGAGGCCCTGGGTCTTGCCCAAGATCACCTAGCTCAGCTGGAACTGATACCTGAGACCCCTTGACCACATCCCTTCTACTAGAGAAAGCCCCCAACGTTCAAGATGAGAGGTGCTCAGAGCTGGTGTCAGCCCAGAGACGGCTGAATGTTGCCACAGGTCACACAGCAGGGAGGCAGAGTCCTGGGGGTGGGGGTGCCTGGCTCAGGGATGGTGCCCCACAAGGGCTGTCAGTCAGGGATGTGTGTGGGGGGGACCGTAGGCCCCCTCATCGCCAGGCAACCTGAGTGGCCAGCACGCCAGCGGCGGTTCCCATGGAGCGCATAGCTGCACACAAGAGGCCGGACGCCTTTCTCCGCTGGAGAAAGGGGCTTTGTTACCTTGCCCAAGCGGCCGGCGTGAGAGCCGCCGGGCGCTGGGAATCCTAACGGCCTGGGCGCCGAACAAAACCCACGGCCCCCGCCACCCCTCCCGCCCGCCACTGAGCCCCTGGGAAAGGGACGCTGCGTTCCCAGGAGGCTGCCAGGGGGTTCCCAGGGCCCCCTCCCCACTCTGGGACGAGAGAGGACCCTGCCTGCTAGCCCCCATCATGACCTTGCCAGGACCCTGCCCCAAAAAAGGGCCCTGCCAGGCCAGAAGGCCCCAGGCCTCGAGAGTTTAAACAGGGTGGAAGAGGTGTGGGGTCTGCTCTGACCCCCAACCCCAGTCAAGGGTCCCTGACTCTCACCCCAAATGCCCAGTCGGTTCCTTGAATCTCCCAGCCCCAGGATGTTCCCCTGCCTCCCTTTCCTCTGCAGGGCCCACACTCTGTCTCCGTCCGTCCCGCCCCCCCCCACCCAACCGTCCTGCTGCAGCCTCGAGGGAGATTTTCAAAGTGGGGTGTGTCTTTATTATGTGTGTGTAGGAAGTCGATGCGCAGCTCGGGTGTATTAAGCGCAAGGTTCCCGGCTCCAGAGACTCCTGCACCTCGGGGAGAGGGTCCCCCGCAGAGACCCTGAAACCCAGTGCTGTTTCTCTTGAGATGTGCTCTCCAGGGCCCACCAACACCCACCCTAACTCCAGATTATCTTCAGCAATGACTGGGACGGGAAGAGGACGCCCAGAGCCAGGGACCCTAACCCCACACTCCACCTCTAAGGAAAAGAGCCTTCCTCCCCAGGGTGGACGCCCCATGCAGAATCTGCCTTGGAGAGGGTTAGAGACAATAACACCCTATTAACGTGCTCCAATGTCTGGGGGCAAGAAGCATCACAAGGCACCAACCCCAAGCACTGGTGGCTGGTGTGGGGTCAGCGTATGCCATCCAGGGCTCTGGAAGTTGGCTGGGGATGGGTCCCCATCGGACACTTCCACAACTGCATGGGGAGAGTGGCCCCACCAGGCAAACTGGGCTGGGAGGCGATGGACTGACGTCACCGCCCCCCCAGATATTCCCAGTGGCTGGACAGAGATGCAGTCTGGCGCCCATCGGATACTGCCACCAGCTGGACAAGACGGCACCCCCCTACCCAGCCCGCCCGCCCGCCCAGGCCGCGGGTCCTCACCATCTCCTTGTGGCGCGAGATCCAGGTCTCCAGCAGCAGGTCGAGGCGCGCGCGGTGAAACTTTTTGGTGGTTTTGACCGCGATGAAGACATCGTGGGGTGCCAGCGGCTCGGCTGGGGGTCGCGGGTGGCCGTCGGCGGGGCGGGGAGCGCCCCCGGGCGGTGGGCCCGCGTCTCTGCGCGCGCGGGTCAGCAGGCTGAAGTA